>NC_043018.1:22532695-22540195 GCF_006345805.1 Octopus sinensis
GCTCAAAAAGCAAAAAGCAAGGCCATATAGGGGGACATGGAGTTATGTACAGGGAGGGTGTTCATGCAAAGAGTTCAGGCCATTTCTGGTCAAGAGAGACTTTGAACCGAGCGATCGCCGGCATCTTCACTATCTCGTCCGGCAGCTTATTCCACGGATCCGCAACAAGGGCTGAGAAAGCTCCTCTCCTTCGATTGAGATGAAATCGTCGCAGATAGAGCTTTTCGGAGTGACCCCGCAGCCGACGCTCTGGAGCAGGAGTGAAGAACAGCTCATTCGAGAGGTTACACTTCGATAGAGCTGTCTTTCAGATGATCCCTGAAACCTACTGTCTTCCACTCTGCAGAGTTCTCGACAAGACATCTAAAAGTAAGCATCTAAATGTAAATGGCATCACAACCAACGTGTGCAGTAAAAAGCAGCCAAACGAAACCAAACGCTCACAGCAATCACCCAACCAGACCACAAATAAAACCAACTGCAAATAGCAAAACTACCACAACTACCATACAATATAATGACAACAACAACAACAGCAATAATAATAATAATAATAATAATAATAATGATAATAATAATAATAATAATAATAATAACACCGGGGGACGTTTAAGATGTAAGAAGGAAAATACAGAGCTCCGAAATCTATCCACAAACATCGAAAACAAGGACATCGTATGGAGCCAAAGATTTACTAACAAAGGATTGGACTGTATTCGAGTAAGTAATACTAATTGAAATTTATTACTATTTTCAAAACGAAATGATGTATTTTGACTCGATATCATCTCCACCTCTAACACAACACATGTAAACATGCGTGGAACATCACGATCATCCCCGACCCCACACACCATGTACAAAGGAACTACGAAGAAATTAAATGCCACCGATATTATTCAACCCAAGAATAACAACCGAGCGGTACGTACTTTAAACTTACAACAAAAAATGTACGAAAAACTACACGTGCGAAATAATGTGACAACAGAAATGAACGGACCGGTACCCTACGAAAATGACGACCGTCAAAATAATGGGCCGGACGTTGTACCTCATGTCCCGCAAATAAAACCCAAAAGACGTAAATGGACACGTGAGGAATACATTTCTATCTTACGCGCATACTTCACAGCAGTGCTCTACCCAAAAAATGAAAACACAACAACACATACATATAAAATATGGAAGGAAAATAACATAAACTTGGATACAGCAATGAACCCTAATAAATTAGCTAACGTACGAAGATACATTCTCAACACAAAAAAAATATCAGGAATAGAAATAGAACATCTAAAAGAAAAAATACACCAGGAAAATGTAGATAGAAGCCACACAACAATGCCGAATAATATAAACACTGAAACAGTAAAACACGAAGACAAACGTAACATTCCCAACAAACACGGTGTAAACAACGAAGGGGAGCCTAATGATTATGATAATATAAAAAGTAAAATAATCAAAGAACTGAAAACCACAGAGCTCAAAATGGACAACCGACCATACCTCCTAAGAATCAAAATAGACGAAACAATAACACCAATTATGAACAGCATAAACCTAGCCGTCACGGAACTAATAACCACTGAAACAAAAAGCGATATCACTGAGCTAAATGACTGCAGCCACAAAAGAAGTTGGATACTCACTCAAACCCATCCAAACAGGAGTACCACCACTCAAACAAACCCTGTGGATAAATAACATCCAAAACAAAATACAAAAAATGAGAAAAGATCTGTCGATTCTTAATGAAATCAGCAAACAATCAACGCTACTGAGCAACAAAAAGAAAACAAAAATACTCCGCAAATATAACATAACAGAGAAAGATTTACCTGAGATAAAAGAAAAGCTGAAGCAAGATATCCTTGCCAAAGCACAAAGGATCCGCCGGTACGAGAAACGCCAGCGCTTCTTTGAACAAAACAAAAAGTTCAACTCCAA
This sequence comes from Octopus sinensis, assembly GCF_006345805.1. Taxonomy (NCBI): domain Eukaryota; kingdom Metazoa; phylum Mollusca; class Cephalopoda; order Octopoda; family Octopodidae; genus Octopus; species Octopus sinensis. The sequence goes on from NC_043018.1 coordinate 22,534,649, forward strand.
CCCCAAAAAGTTCTATCAAGAACTTGGCAAAAATAAAATAGAAGTCACTGCAGCACCAACGGCAGAAGAAGTGGAAGAATTCTGGAGAGAAATATGGTCGGCGAACGAACAACCAAAAAAAAGGAGTATCAAAATAACAAACTCGGCATCTGAACAACTTTGGACCCCCATAACAACTGAAGAGGTCACCCAGGCACTGCAAAGACTAAGCAACTGGAAGGCACCTGGGCATGACAAGATCCCCAACTTCTGGTTGAAATATCTAACAGGAATGCACAAAAAGCTGACTGAAAGCTTTAACAACATACTAGCAGAGCCAGAGACAATGCCTGAATGGCTCACGAAGGGGAAAACCATCTTAATTCCCAAATCAAATGAGACAGCAAAACCAGAAAACTACAGACCAATAACCTGCCTCCCTACAATGTTCAAGGCATTTACTGCAGTGATATCGCAAAGGTTGAACAAGCACCTGGACGAAAACAAACTGTTCCCAGAAGAGCAGAAATGATGCCGCAAAGGCTCATATAGCTGTAAAGATCAACTAATGATTAATAAAGCCATAACTGAAGACAGCCACAGAAAGAAGAAAGGCCTCAGTATGGCCTGGATTGACTACAAAAAGGCGTTTGATAGCATCCCCCACACATGGATCCTCAAAACACTAGCCATTAACAAAGTAGCACCAACAATCATAAAATTCATAGAGCACTCTATGAATAAATGGCAAACAGTCCTACACCTCCAAACAAAAGAGAGACTCGTGAAAACCAAAGACATCCCCATTAGAAGAGGAATATTCCAGGGAGACACGCTCTCTCCACTCCTTTTCTGCTTGGCACTGTCACCTCTATCTGATATACTAAATAGAACTGGATGCGGATATAAATGTTACGGCAAAACGATCAGCCACCTTTTATATATGCATGACCTAAAACTATACGCTGCAAATGACAAACAGCTGGAAACACTATTAAAGACAGTTCATGGATTTACCAAAGAAATAGATATGAAATTTGGATTAGAAAATGCGCCAAAGTAACCATGAAAAGAAGAAAACTAGTTAAGAGTAGCAACATCACACTAGATAAAACCAATGAAATAAAAGAATTAGACTAAAGCCAAACTTACAAATACTTAGGAATCCACGAACTAGATAAGACACAACACACACAAATGAAAGAGAAAATAAAAAAAGAATATTATAGACGAGTTAGATCAATACTAAAAACAGAGCTCAATGCTAAAAACAAGATAATAGGTATTAACACTTTAGCTGTCCCAGTTATAAGTTACAGCTACAATATCCTTAACTGGACGCGAAATGAACTGACCAAAATAGATAGGAAAACAAGAAAAATAATGACAGGATCTAGGATGCATCACCCAAAATCTGACATAGAAAGACTATATATACAACGTATAGAAGGTGGTAGAGACCTTATACAACTGGAAAACTACTATAAAATAACCACCATAGGACTGCAAAAATATCTACTTCAGAAGGAAGGAAAACTGATACAAATAGCGGCAAAACACGAGCAAAACAAAAAACTGTTCTCAGTATTTAAGGAAGCTGACAAATACAAACAAGAAATCATACCACCTAATAAATATGAAGAAGAAGGAAAAGAAGAAGAAGATGAAGAAACAACAAAAGCTATAAAACAAATGAAATCCAAACTAAAAATAGAACAGCAACGAACCATGATAAAACGATGGCAAGAAAAGCCCCTTCATGGTAAATACTGGACTAAACTAAACGCAAAAGAAATAGACAAAGAAAAATCCCAGCAATGGTTGAGAAGCTCAGGACTCAAAGCAGAAACAGAAGGATTTTTAATTGCAGCACAAGACCAAAGCCTCCCCACCAGAAATTACCAAAAACATGTAATGAAAAGAAATATAACAAGTAACTGCAGAATATGTGGAGATGGACAAGAAACAATAAATCATATTATCTCTAGCTGCCCAGTCCTGGCTAAGAAGGAATATATTCACAGACATGACAGAGTTGGAACCTACATACATTGGAAGCTATGCCAACATTATGGAATAACAACAGAAAAAAGATGGTATAGGCACACACCAGAAAAGGTCACAGAAAACGAGAAAGCAACCATACTCTGGGATATGCCGATACACACAGATATTAAGGCCAACAGGCCAGATATAGTTGTCAGAGATCATGAAGAAAAAAAAATGCTTTCTAATTGATGTATCAATACCGGCAGATGACAACGTGTCTCTAAAAGAAATGGAGAAACTCTCAAAATACAAAGACCTGGAAATAGAGGTAACCAGAATGTGGAATCTGAAAACAGAAACAATTCCTATCATAGTAGGTGCATTAGGCATGATAAAAAAATTTTCAGACAAATACATAACAAAAACACCAGGACTTACAAACACATATAACATACAGAAAATTGCACTACTAGGCACTGCACACATCCTACGCAGAACACTTTCCATACAATAACCATCAGAGCTTCACAGCAAATCCCAGCGCATACCCAAGGCACACAGAGCTGCGCTCGGTAGTGAAGTGAAAGCACGCTATAAAAATAAAACTACTGAATAATAATAATAATAATAATAATAATAATAATAATGATAATAATAATAATAATAATAATAATAATAATAATAATAATAATAATAATAATAATAATAATAATAATAATAATCAGGACTTACAAATATATATAACATACAGAAAATTGCACTACTGGGCAGTGCACACATCCTACGCAAAACACTTTTAATACAGTAACCATAAGAGCATCACAGCAAACCGCAGCACATACCCAAGGCACACAGAGCTGCGCTCGGTAATGAAATGTAAGCACGTTATAATAATAATAATAATAATAATAATAATAATAATAATAATAATAATAATAAAAATAATAATTATTATTATTATTATTATCATAGTGATTTCCATTCAAACGCCCGATTGAGCTCACAAAAGTCGATGACAACTAAGCATTATCGAGTTTTCGAAAAATTCCGACCTTGTTTAAACTTCTGGGCATGTGATCTACCAATGTGCCAAATATCATTAAAATCGGTTGGACGGTGTGGGAGGAGCTAGAGTAACACCAAACACACACACACACACACTCAGAGAAATATACCATTACACATTTATGTATAGATATACGGCTCAGAGTCTAGGGTGTTGCACTCACGATCGCTAGATCGCGGTTTCGATTCTTGGACCAAGCGGTGCACTGTGTTTTTGAGAAAAGCACGCCATTTCACGTTGTTCCAGTTACTCAGATGTAAAGGGTAACTCTGCGACAGTCTAGCCTTTTGATCAGTAGTAATGTTGACCAGGTTGCCTAGCCAGTGGGATGGCATCATTTGAAAGTTAAAACAACGATGCAAGCCGCATTTCGACGAAATTTATACAAGATCTGATAGTCTGGTCGATCACGTGATATATGTATGTATATATATATATATATATATGTGTGTGTGTGTGTGTGTGTGTGTGTGTGTGGTGTGTGTGTGTGTGTGTGTGTGGTGTGTGTGTGTGTATGCGTGTGTATGTGTATGTGTTTGTTAGCCGTACATTAATTGCAGGAGTATAGTCTGAAGCGATTTGACCTGAAAAACATTGAGTACCCAACTCGCTAGATATATTACGAAATACGGTGTACCAGAGTGAAATTTGAACTATCTCTCTATTTGCCTTTGTTCCTCATTGTTCCCCCCTCTCTCCCCCCTCTCTCGCTCTCTCTCTCTCTCTCTCTCTCTCTCTCTCCCTCGCTCGACCTAACTCGCTCTTTTCCGCCATTTTAATCAACTAACTACAGAGTGTGTCTAACATAATTATTTGATCTCAGATTTCATTTTCCTCTTCTCAATAACGTTTGTAAGGTTGAAAGATTGTAACCCGATGCTATTCTTTTATTAAATCTGTGTTTTTTATACTTCTGCTTATTCAATTATCTCTTTTATTTTCGCGATGAAAATGTTTGACGTTTATATTCTTTACATCTCATATTCCCCACACCAGCCACTTCTTTTCCTTCGTTGTGTTCTATTCAACAAGGAGCATGTTGGCCTGTAACTTCGAAAATACTGTTTGACGCAAACCATTAATAATATCCGGACATTTGGAGAGGATCGGAAAACATTGATTATAACAACAAAGTATTTGTCTGGTCTTTTGTTTTATCTAATCTGGGAGTAATAGCTAAGCTGATCTTAGAGAAATTTGATCCCAAGTCGTAAAGAGCCGGAATATCTATGCCAAAGCATTTCATCCGACGCCATAATGACTCTGCCAATCTTCCACACTCAAACACAATACATCAATAATTGGCGATTAAGTGATTGTTTATAACATATCCGGAAATTTCGAGAGAATCGGAATGGCAAAGCTGACCTTGGAGTATTTGTTCCCAAGACGGAATATCGAGCTGGCAAGGCGGCGAGCTGGGTAAGGCGGCGAGCTGGGTAAGGCGGCGAGCTGGGTAAGGCGGCGAGCTGGGTAAGGCGGCGAGCTGGGTAAGGCGGCGAGCTGAGTAAGGCGGCGAGCTGGGTAAGGCGGCGAGCTGGGTAAGGCGGCGAGCTGGGTAAGGCGGCGAGCTGAGTAAGGCGGCGAGCTGGGTAAGCCGGCGAGCTGGGTAAGGCGGCGAGCTGGCAGAAACGTTAGCACGCCGGGCGAAATTCTTAGCGGTATTTCGTCTGCCGTGACGTTGTGAGTTCAAATTCCGCCGAGGTCGACTCTGCCTTTCATCCTTTCGGGGTCGATAAATTAAGTACCAGTTACGCACTGGGATCGATGTAATCGACTTAATCCCCTTGTCTGTCCTTGTTTGTCCTCTCTGTGATTAGCCCCTTGTGGGTAATAAAGAAATAGGAATATCTATGGCAATGCATTTCATCCGACGCTCTAATGACCCTGCTAATCCCCCACCCTCGAACACAATCAATAATAGGCAATGAAATAATACCTTTATTAGTTAATCTACCCCATTAACAGATTTCTTCAAAATGAAGGCGTGTCGCCGTGTTGCCACTCACGATCGCAAGTTCACCATTTCGGGTTCTGGTTTCGGGCGTTTGTTTTCGAGGAAAACACTTTATTTCATTTTGTTGTTGTTTATTCGACTGTAAATGAATAACATTGCGACTGACTGGTGTCCCGTCCCTGGAGTGTTGGGATCTCAGATGCTTTCACGTCGTGGAAAGCGGGTAAACCAACAGCACGAGACCTTTAACTCGTGACATTAACGTCCACGACAATGTGGAAAGACAAGCAGATAATGTGGCCGGTCAGCGAGTCCCTTTCCCTTCTACCATTTCTCCCTCTCCCCCTCTCTCCCTCTACCCTCTACCTCCCTCTCCCCTCTCTCTGTATATGTATGTTTGTGTGACTGTTTTTATGTGTATGGTATGAGTATGTATCTTTTTGAATATTTCTCATTCTTTTGATATGTGCGTGTGTGGTAAGAAGCTTGCTTCCCAACCATATGGTTCCGGGCTCAGTTCCACTACGTGGTACCTTGGACAATTATTTCGATTTAG
>NC_043018.1:22547695-22555195 GCF_006345805.1 Octopus sinensis
ATACACACACACAAACACAATATATATATATATATATATATATGCTTATATACACACATAGATAAATACACATATGCACACGCGTATGCCTATTTGTATATATTATCGAAAACCTACATTAGCTGCCTTCTCGCATTTTGTTTCCTCATAAATGTCTTAATAAAGCATATTTATGTAATGGAATTTCGCACAAAGACCTTCTCAAAAAGGCACATGATGAATACGTTGATGAAATTTATTAAAAAAAATATATATAATAATGATTTTTTTCTTTTTTGACTCTGCCAAAATAAAAAAAATAAAAGTCCATACCTTTTTTTTTATAGCATTCAATCATTCAATAAGTTGCTAATGATCATTGAATCACAGGAAAGAAAATAAAAGTGTGACATTATCCTGCATGATATTATTCATTATCGACATGAAATTGGAAAGAACGAACGATAAAAAACAACATTTTTCTTCATTTTACGATTAGCCAACTATAGGACTGTCACATAAATTCGTTCGTTGATTTTTCTCCTTGGCACTCCATCGCCATGTCTGAAAAGAGTTAAAATTCGTTCAAATTTCAAAAATAATAAACAGAATATGTAGAGATCGAATAGAGTTACAAATATAACCTAAAACACAACGATAAAAGTATTTTTCGTGATAATTCAAATAACATAAGAAGAATTACAAGTAAAAAAAACGAACGAATTTACCTGACAACCCAATACAATACAAATTGAATGTATTCAATCAAATTACTGAATTCATTCGATTTGTTTTTCATTGATTAAACGTAATCACGGAAACTTTTTTTTATCGTGATTTCCACTTTCATGTTGATAATGAATAGTATCAATCAGTATCCTGATATCATGGTATTGTTGTTGTTCTTGTTGTTTTGTAACGATCATGGGTAAGTTATTGAATGGGTAGGAAGCTATCGATGACTTTGCGAATGTGTGTGTGCATGCATATATCTTTATAGTGTGTGTATATATATATATATAATCAAATATTATATATAATATAATATATATACATAAATTATATATATATATATATATATATATATATATATATATATATATATATATATATTATATAATAATAAATATTAGGGATATATCCAAATTTAAGGGAAAAAAAATCAGATTTAGGATTAATCCAATTTTATAGTAAAATATTATAAAATATTATTTGAGACAAAACCACTATTTTGCAAAACAAACAAGGAAAGACTTAATCAATACATAAAATTTAATAATATCAAAAAAAACCGCCACTACAATCGTTTCTTGTCTTGATCGACAATCTTCAGGTGGACTTCCAATCTAAAAAATCAAAATTTTAAAATATAAAAATAATACTTTTAAATAATTAAAGTATAAATGAAAAAATATAAGTATATAATCCATATATAACCTATATATAATCCATATCGAAAATAGACTAATTACCACGAATTCCCTAAAAAACCATGATAAAACAAAACTCTTAAAAACATATAACGATAAAATCTCCTTTGCTAAACTCTATAACACACCTATAAAGTAAACCCCCTAACCTAAACATTCACACACAAATACACACACGTAAACCACAGACTCACGACTTATACACATACCTATACTAACTTATAAACCTCAATATACACCAAAACCCACTCCCTCCCCACACAGACAAATTAACACATACATCCCAAAACCTAAATAACAAACCCATATACACATTCACACACAAAACACACACTCACACGCAAAACACTCACACACAAAAGATACATATACTCCCTCACATATACGCCTATACATACTCACTAAACTCAACATATACACAATACTTACACACACCCACAAAACATTATATACATTTATGAGCTTTAACTCACCTTAGCATCTCTAACACAACTTGCAGTAACCCAATCCCATTCTCTATGCCTACCTCACTACTACACTATTCCATTCACATTCCAAGCAACGCTAGTCCACCACCCGGTTATTCACGTGGCAAAACGAACACACCACTCAAAAATTATGAATGAAACAATGTAAAAAATAACCAACACCTAAAATAGACAAAATACCACGAATTACCTAAAAACCATGATAAACCAAAACTCATAAAAGCATATAACGATAAAATCTCCCTTTGCTAAACCCTATAACAACTTATATAGCAATCCCCCTAACCTAAACATTCACACCAAAAAACCCCACGTAAACCACAGACCCAAGACTTATACACAAACCTATACTAACTTATAAACCTCAATATACACCAAAACCACTCCTCCCCACACAGACAAATTACACATACATCCCAAATCAAATAACAAACCCAAATACACATTCACACAAAACACACAACACACACGCAAAACACACACACACACAGATACATATGCTCCCTCACATATACGCATATACATACTCACTAAAACTCGATATATACAACAATATTTACACCCACACTCATACAGATAAATAAATTAATTATACAATTAAAAACTCACAACCAATCTCATATACATAAACACTCTTATGAAAACAACAATAAATACATCGTAATTACCAGAATATCAAAAACATTAATACATAAGGATAAATCAAATACTACTTACAATTCAGTTACAAATTATGAAGTGAAATTAGATTCTTAGCCGTTAAAAAACCAAACAAAATTACGTTACCATGGAAAAACTAATGTAAAAAAAGAATACGCGCCATAGAAAGTAAACGTCATTCATAGTATGAATGGAGAAATATAATAAATGGAACTAAAAACTATTTCCATTTGCAAAGGGAGACCTACTTTTCATCGACAACTCGTGATTGTCACACGCTATTGACGGGTCAATACCCAGAAACTCGAGTACACGAGTATCATAGGTTGAAGATGGGAAGGATGGCTTCCTTTTGCGAATACTGATAGGACACAGAAAGTGTGTCAATAGCCAGCTGGAGGAGGTGTCCTTTGGGGTTACAAGCTATGGTAGCATCCATCCTTAGAGGTTAGCCACATTTAAATGGCAAATATATTTCACCATATATATGTATATTGATATATATGGATGTATGTCATATGTATGTCATTATTCAGTTTTATTTCTTACCCACAGAAAAAGAAACGGTTTCTAACCTAATCCGAGTCTCTTTCATTGGAATTTCAAGGTCAACAACAGGGTACTTTTGTTTGTATGTATGTATATGTGCAGATTTGCATGTTTTGTTTTATGCATATAGTTGCTTATCTAGACATGCTCATATATATTTATATGATAAACTTCCAGTGATGAATTGGATCTATAGTCTTCGAATTAGCTTTCTCCTCTCTGGTTTAGAGAAACCTAATTTCTCAAAATTGGTATTTAAGCAGTGTGTTACATATCCCAGTGCCCCAATAATTACAGGTATAAACAGGAACTTGTAATCTTGATAGAGTAGCAGCAAATTTCTCAATAGTTCAGCGTAAGTATTCTCAGATAATTTCCCCAGTTTTTCTTCTTCCTCCGAAATCATTATTATATCAGGTCTGTTGTGCTTACATTTTGTTGAGGTTTTCCCTGGGACATTCTAACAGTACTCCATTTTATTAAGAGTGGCTATGCCTTCTTCTATATTGAGCGTTGTTATTTCGGCGTCCTCGGGGTTATCCTCTCGACGGATTATATTATAGAGTGTCCTACTACAATATCTTGCCTCATCGGTAGATAATATCATGATGACATTTTCAGACAACTGCTTATGATATGGATGATATCTTATGTGTTAACTCCACAAAGTCTTTATCAGTTGTCACATTTTACTGCTTTTCTTGCATCTCTATCCCTTTTGTGCATCAGATATTTAGTTTGATATTCCCTGTATACATGTATGTATGTATGTATGTATGTATGTATGTATGTAGTATGTATGTATGTATATGGATATATATAGATATATATACATATATGTGTGTGCGTATATATATATATATATAACAAATTAATAAATAAAACATAAGCACATATACATACATATATGTACATACCTACATCTATACGTATATATACATGCATATATGAGTACAGGACACCAGAAACAAACGTAGAACACAACGAGAAACGAAAACATAACAACAAAAACGTGGAAAGGGACTTTTCAAACAACGAAAAAAAAACAGAGTACAAAACATACAACACAAGGAACATTCCCCTTTTTCAGCTGCCCCCGCTTCGACTACTCCGTGTTTCGAAGGTAAGAGTATGTATATATATATATATATATATATATATATATATATATATACATATAAAAGGGATGACCATTAAGTGGACATCTCTTACGCTAGAAGTCGACCCCGTATGGTCTTACCACTAAGAAAGGAATGTTCTCAAGAAAATTTAGCAAAACGCCAAAACATAAGTGAGCAAGACAAATGAAAAGATACAAACTATACTGATTAATCACAAACTCGTTACGTTGTTACCACTTATGCAATCACTTACGTAGGTGTTCGCAACGAAACTAGTTTGTGATTAATCTGTATATTTTGTTTCTTTTCATTCGTCTTGGCGTTTTGCTAAATTTTCTTGAGAATATTCCTTTCTTAATGGTAAGACAATAGGAGGTCGACTTCTAGCATAAGGGATGTCCACTTAGTGGTTATCCCCCTTATATATATGTAATGTAATTTTTCTTAATCATCAGATTTTTCTATAAGCTAGACCACTGGTTTTAAATTGATATTAATCGAATTAATATTCAAGTTTTCACCCTTATCATTTAAAATTATATATATATATATATATATATATATGTATGTATGTATGTATATATATACATATATACCGGAGTAAACACATAAATGTGAAACAAGGTGGAGTACTCAAATACCAGTGGTAGAGTAATATGCTTTATTTAAAGCAGCAGAAAATTCACAAAACCTGTTACTCAGAGTTTCCCGTTGCCGTTCATCGAACAACTGCTGCTTTAAATAAAGTATATATATATATATATATATATATATTATATATATATATATATGCATATTTGTTAAAAGCAAATTTTTTGCTAGTTTCAGCCATTGGACACCAGCCATACTGAGACACTGCCTTGCAGAGTTTAATCCGACACCTCGACTCCAGTAATCATTTTGAAGATTTGTACTTATTCAACATATATATATATAGGCGCAGGAGTTGCTCTGTGGTAAGCAGGGCCTTCGCTAAGCCCATGCAACCGCTGCAGTTGCAGGGGGCATCCGTGTGGGGGGGGGGGGCATCTTAAGATCAAAGCACATAGATGAGCCAACTATTTACTTTGCTTAAGATGTTAACTGAAAATTTCAAGCCCGACATGGAAAAAATTTACGAGGGTTTGCCTTAAATAAATTTAAAAGAAGCGAAAAGGGTAAATGAAAAAAAAAACCCAGCTTATCAACGAATTCCTTAGGGAGAGAGAAGAAAAACGAAAGAAATCGAAAGCAATGAAAATAAGAACAACTTCAACAGAAAAGACAAGAAAAAGAAGCAATAGTGATGAAAGGTGGAGTGTATATAAATATGTACATACGAACATACAGAGGCATACGTACACACATTCATACATACACACATATATATATGACTGGCTTTTTCCTGTTTCCGTATACCAAATCCATTCACAAGATTTTGTCCTGCACGAGTCGATACATAAATAGATAGATAGGCGTATACCAAGCACACAGTTCTCTCAGTCTCTGTTTCTCTCTCTTTCTTTCTTCATCTCTCTGTCTCTCTCTCTGTCTCTCTTTATATATATATATATATATATATATATATATATGTGTGTGTGTGTGTGTGTGTGTGTGTGTGTGTGTGTGTGTGTGTGTGTGTGTAAGCGCAATGGCCCAGTGGTTAGGGTAGCGGACTCGCGGTCGGAGGATCGCGGTTTCGATTCCCAGACCGGGCGTTGTGGTGTTTATTGAGCGAAACACCCTAAAAGCTCCACGAGGCTCCGGCAGGGGGTGGTGATCCCTGCTGTACTCTTTCACCACTGTTTCTCCCCACCCTTTCCTCTGTTAGCCTGCTCGCTTAGCCAGCGGTTGGCGTCATTCAAAGGCTAAAACAATGCGAACGCATTGTGACCAGCGATGTGTAACAACATCTGATGGTCTGGTCAGTCAAGTGATCACGTGACGTGATATATATATATATATATGTATATATTATGGAGTATAACTCCAACCTTACAGGGGAAAATTCAATTTAGTATTAAATCAAATTTCACAATATAAATATATTATATATATAAATTAGAGAAAAGCCACTATTGTGTAATTCAAACAATGATAGACATAAACCAAATCATTAAAAATATATATTATAAAGCATATAACTAGATCACAAAAAGTACAAAAAAATGAATAAACAATTCTCTAATTTATATATATATTTGACGTTATTTGACGTTGTTGAAAAGCTGATCACTTCGGACCCAGAACAGTGGCCTTTGACATCCTAAGGCAATAAAAACTGGAGACAAATTTAGTTCTGTACCAAAAACAAAACATCGCGCGCGCACACACACAACCACATACACACACGCACACACACAGAAGTTTGTGTATGTATGTGTGTGTACGTATCTATCTATGTACATATATAAGGATACAGATATTGTTTGTTCACTGCCACTAAGCATCTCAATTCTCCAATGGTAACTAGTTTGTGATCGAAGTATTTTATTTTGCAAGGTACAATTTTTCTCATGAATTTGTGATTTCAGAGAAAGGAAAGAAATATTTGGTATTTTGACTTTACAGTTTGTTAATACAGTTCTATATTTAAGAGATGAGGAATTATGTACATTATTTACATTTTTTTTCATTTGTTTCAGTCATTTGACTGCGGCCATGCTGGAGCACCGCCTTTAGTCGAGCAAATCGACCCCGGGACTTATTCTTTGTAAGCCCAGTACTTATTCTATCGGTCTTTTTTGCCGAACTGCTAAGTGACGGGGACGTAAACACACCAGCATCGGTTGTCAAGCAATGCTAGGGGGACAAACACAGACACACAAAGACATACATATATATATATATACATATATACGACGGGCTTCTTTGAGTTTCCGTCTACCAAATCCACTCACAAGGCATTGGTCGGCCCGGGACTATAGCAGAAGACACTTGCCCAAGATGCCACGCAGTGGGACTGAACCCGGAACCATGTGGTTGGTTAGCACGCTACTTACCACACAGCCACTCCTGCGGATATTTGTCCTCACCTCGTTTGTTGTTAACACAACGTTTCGGCTGATATACCCTCCAGCCTTCATCAGGTGTCCTGGGGAAATTTAGCTAGGTTTTGATGGAGTTTCTCTATTTGTCTCCACTGAAGTCTAATGCCGGCTCCATACCGATTAGATAATACAGTTCTATATTTAAGAGATGCGGAATAATGTACATTGTTTACGTTATTTGACGGATATTTGTCCTCATCTTGTTTGTTGTTAACACAACGTTTCGGCTGTGTTATCTAATCGG
>NC_043018.1:22560195-22563215 GCF_006345805.1 Octopus sinensis
TATCGCATAATTTATGACAAAATCAGACCATTGTTGCAAAAGAAAATATGGCGCTCAGTGGACTTGAGCGCCATATTTTCTTGATAGGCAAAGTGTTAAACAAATAAACATAAAATTGGACGGGATGGTCGCAGCTTTAACGCCTTTTATCATAGGTTTACACATCCTAAACTCACCCGAGGCTAAATAACAGCAATAATAGGTAATATTAACAACGCTGATAATAGTAATAACACCATCAACAACTATCCCGCAAAAAAAGAAAGAAAAACAAAGTACCCACGAAAAATCACAGACACATACACAAACGTATACATTCACACACATACGCACAACAAAATAAAAACGAAAATTAAAAGCCCCGCGATAAGTAGATTAGCGAACATTTTAAATTCGTTTTAAATCAATTTCTGTCTGATTATAATAAATAGAGGCTGTAAAGCAGAAACGCCGGTTCGTGCGGTGAGGATTAAACGAGATCACTGTCAGGTGTTTAAACGGGATAACATTACGTCTCTACCCTGCTTTTTTTTTTACTCTCTTCGTCCACCCATCTACAACCTTTTCTTTCTTTGGTCGCCCCTCCACTACCACCACCACACTGTCTAATTTCTTTGTAAAATAAAATAAAAAAGTTGCAAAAAAATATAAGTATATAAAATAAGATCTAAAAAAAAGCCTGTTATTTTCACCAATCCCGTATTTTAAAACGTTGATTGCATCCCTTTTATTTTGTTTTTTAATATAATTGTTTCATTTTATTATTTTTTTTTTGCTTTTTAGGTAAGGTTCTCGAGAAATGTCACGAGACATCAGGAGATACCCCCACTTATTTTATATACTGTGTATATGTGTGTATGCCAGCTTGCTTGTGTGTATGTGTGCGCGTTTTAATTGCTTCAATCACCTGATTGGCATTTGGGATGAGGTAGGATAAAACTTATAACAAATGGGACAACGAGGGTGCGCGGGCGCGTGTGCCTTTTATCTTCTATTTGTTTTACTCATTGCACAGCGGCCATGCTGGGGCACCGCCTTTAAGGATTTCAGTCGGACAAACCGAACCCCCCCCCCATCACATAAACAACATCGATTTTCCAGAATTATGTTCCAAAATCTTTCTGGATTACAGATATTTTCGAACTATGGATGTCCAGTCTAGTCAACATAATCTAAGTTAAACTAACAGCAAATTCACATAAATAATTAGTGTAAATTAGTGCGGATTATAAGAAGTTCAAGACCATCATAGTCCGGAAATTCAGTGTTATATATGTACCTTCTCTTTTTTTTTATTAAAGTTTGGTACTTATTCCATCGGATTTCTTCTTACCTTTGGGGACGTAAACAAGCCAACACCGGTTTATATGCAGAGTTGATGGACAAACAAAAACATATACAGACCCACACGCACACACACACATACACACACACTCACACATACAATGAGCTTCCACAATGTTTCCATTTACCAAAGCCACTCACGAGGCTTTGATCGGTTCGGGGCTATAGTAGAAGACACTTGCCCAAGGTTCCACGTGGTTGGACAGATCCCGAAACCACGCTGTCGCAAAGCGAGCTTAATTATGCAACCATGCCTGCTCCTACGTATGTTATATATCTATATGATGCATATGTACGTTTGACACAAAGTGAATAAATCTGCACACACCATTGTTGCTATTATTGTTGTTAAGCTCAGGATCAGGACCGAAGAAGCAGACGTATGATGAAAAGTGTTCGTTATTCCCGCCTCTTTCTATATAGTGGAAGCCGCTTATAGCGATCTCTTAAAACGGAAATATTTGGACGACAATAATCGTCTGACAACATTAACCCGTATATGCCCATAAAAAAATTTTCACTGTATTTAGATTAAACGTTACGGTAAGCTTTCACAATCTGGAAGAGTAGGACAGCATGCAACTGTTAGTTACAGGTATCGACTACCTACTGAGCATTTCGTATGCTCAGTCAGATGCTTCCCGGTGAGTCCATATCCAAACACGTAGGAGAAGATTTTGCGTTGCGAAAACGCAACGAGGGGTATATATGTGTTAAGCAAAAATAGAAAATTGATTATCTTGAGTGTTTGAGACCCACTAACTCTGGTAACACTGCTGATGACAGTATCCGTGATTACAATGAACGGCTTTCCAGATACACACGCACAAATACATTCATATGAATATATATGCACAAACACAACACACCACACACACACACCACACAAGTATATGTATATATATATATATATATATATAACTAAATGTATATATATATATATATATTATATATATATATATATATATATACATTCTATATATATATATGATATATAAATGGATATATATATATAGATAATATGTATATATATTGAAATACTATATATTATATATATATAAATATGTATGTATATATATATATATATATATTATATATAGATGTGTGGTGATGTGTGGTGTGTGTGTGTATGTATGTATGTAGAACGTATGTAGTATGTGTGTATATATATATGTATGTATGTATGTATGCATGCATGTATGTATGTATGTATGCATGTATGTATGTATGTATGTATGTATGTATGTATGTATGTGTGTATTTATGTATGTATGTATGTATGTATGTATGTAGGTATGTATGTATACAAACCACGTACAGTGGTCACTTTGGAAAATATTAGATACCTATAACCGGTGGTAAAAATAAGCGTTTCATAACACTATCCGTGATTATAATAAGAGGTTTTTACAAAAAATTCAGAAGTACATTATCAAGGTGTCCATTCCCTTTTTTTGTTCTTTTTATTTAGACAGTAGATAGTCATTTGAGGAAAATTTGGCTGCTCTTTCTAACAGGCTGGCCTTCTCGATCTGCTGTTATGCATGTGTACTATCGTGGTATTTGTGTGCGTATGTGTAGATATGTAAACGTCTGTGGGCGCACGTATTTAGTGCTTGTATATAAAGATATATAGGTCGCATTAGGTGTATATAGGTCGATGTTGTTGACCTTTA
>NC_043018.1:22563315-22565815 GCF_006345805.1 Octopus sinensis
GAAATCAGAATTGATAAACAGTCATCGATAGATAAATAAGTGTTATAAGGCCATAAATTAGACGGGGTCCAAAGATCACGGAAAGATGAATTGAGAGGGACTGCGAAATTCTTCGACAATGTGTGATCTTATAAGAAAGACAAAGAAATGCATAGACCAGATCTGAAATCACGTCTTATGAACAAATAAGACATAACTGAGAAAGATCTCATAGTCTCTCTAAGGCAAGCCATCACTTCTCATTGAGCGGACACAGCTCCGGTACTACGGAAAGGTGATGAGAATGGCTCGGGGAAAGAATCGTTAGATGGATTCTTCTAGCCAAACCAACTGGTAGGAGATATAGGAGTAGACCAAGAGATATCTTTATATATAAAAGTCAAGTTGTGTGTCTGTCTCCTACGATTTAGATTCCTAACTACTCCCACATTTTGCGGTGCAGTTTAACCAAAACCGGGTATCTTATAGTCGTGATTCATATCGAGCCCTTCTGGGTATTAGCGCGCGTCTACGATGAGTCTACAATTTTAAAAAAAAAATTACCATCATTTTTTCCATTTTAATGCATTTTTCGCTATTATATAAGGGAAGTAACTCTCTAAAAATGTCTACGATGAGTCAACGATTTAAAAAAAAATTTACCATCACTTTTTTTTCCCATTTTTTTGCTATTTTTTGGCTATAACTATCTAAAAATGCTTATATAGTTATTTCCCTTACAAACCCGAGCAACGCCGGGCGATACTGCTAGTTTGGATATAATGCATTTGGTCCATTATCTCAACTGGTCACGTTTGAGAATCCAGACGGAAAGTGTAATTACGGTTGCTTTTGATAGGATCATATGGGGGAGGAGGAGGATGTACCTGAGGACTCTACCCACCACCTCCGCCTCCAAAGAATAGTGAACGGAGAAAGATAAATGGATGGATGGATGGTTGAATGGATGGATGGTTGAATGGATGGATGAGCAAATTGAATACAGTATCCACGTGACCATCTCGCTTCTCATTTGTTGTTTTGTAAAACACCAATTTCACAACACTTCATGTCCTCCCGCCACCTTAGTAATTATAAGACAATTAAGGCGACGAGCTGGCAGAACCATTAATTAGCACGCCGAGCAAAAATGCTTAGCAGCATTTCGTCCGTCGCTACGTTGAGTTCAAATTCCGCTCAGGTCGACTTTGCCTTTCATCCTTTCGGGATCGATAAAATGAGTACCAGTTGAGCACTGGGATCGATGTAATTGACTTACCGCACACACCACCACCACCATCACCACCACCACTGAAATTGCTGGCCTGGTGCCAAAATTTGAAATTATTATCTATTAGACAATTGTGCTTTGCCTAAAAGATTTTCCCCCTTTTAGTACATCGCCAGAAATAAGGAGAAATAATTCTTTCTAATTTTTTTAGGCCAAATCTGGGAGTTTTGACGTGAAAGGGAAGTCGATTTCATTGACCTGTTACTTACATGGGGTGTACATTGAAGATTTTCCCTGTATCACTTCCGGTTGTTGCAGGAAACGGAACTTGTACAGATATAATTATACATGTCTCTGTGGAGGCGCAATGGCCCAGTGGTTAGGGCAGCGGACTCGCGGTCATAGGATCGCGGTTTCGAATCCCATACCGGGCGTTGTGAGTGTTTATTGAGCGAAAACATCTAAAGCCCCACGAGGCTCCGGCAAGGGATGTTGGCGATCACTGCTGTACTCTTTCACCACAACTTTCTCTCACTCTTACTTCCTGTTTCTGTTGTGCCTGTAATTCAAAGGGCCAGCCTTGTCACTCTCTGTGTCACGCTGAATATCCCCGAGAACTGCGTTAAGGGTACACGTGTCTGTGGAGTGCTCACCCACTTGCACGTTAGTTTCACGAGCAGGCCGTTCCGTTGATCAGATCAACGAGAACACTCATCGTCGTAACCGACGGAGTGCCAATAAATTCATGTCTCTAAATGTCACATTGTAAATTGCAACTTTCCATCAGTATTCGTTCGTGCTTTACGGCTACTGAAGTGGACTAAGGTGTTATAATGGAGGCAGTTGAATGCAGATTAGCGATTAGGTTCTTATACTTAAAAGGTCGTACACCAAAAGAGACTCGTATATTATCCACTGCAAAAGGATGAAAGGTAAAACTGACGTCGGTGGCATTTGAACTCGAGACGTAAAGCCGGAAGAAATGTCACTAAGAAATTACTCCGCCGCCGTGACTAATAAGAAATAATTAAATAACCTATTAATATACCTACCCCAGTAGATGACTGGTACTTTATTTTAAGGTGGCGAGCTGGCAGAAACGTTAGCACGCCGGGCGAAATGCGTAGCCGTATTTCGTCTGCCGTTACGTTCTGAGTTCAAATTCCGCCGAGGTTGACTTTGCCTTTCATCCTTTCGGGGTCGATTAAATAAGTACCAGTTACGCACTGGGGTCGATATAATCGACTTAATCCGTGTGTCTGTCCTTGTTTGTCCTCCCTTGATTAGCCC
>NC_043018.1:22570815-22578315 GCF_006345805.1 Octopus sinensis
ACACACACACACACATATAAATATATATATATATATATATATATATATATATTATATATATATATATATAATATAATATATATATATATATATATATATACATATGTGTGTGTGTATTCAGATAGATACATACATACATACATACATACATACATCATACTACATAATACATATATACATAGATCGACTCGGACAGATAGACAGACAGGCAATTAAACTGACAGGCAGGGAGGCAGTCAGACATACAGACAGACACACACACACACACAGACATACATACATACATACATACCTAGACAGACAGACAGACAGATAGATAGAACGAGTGCAAGGAAATTTAAAAAGATAGTACAATTCCTTACCCATTCAAAAAAGGCCGCATTTTTTTGAAAAATACTTCAGCTGTTAATTTTTCTGAAATTGAATTTCAAAAACAAAAAAATATCATTAAGGAAATTATTTTTTTTTAAAATAGGCGCAGCAGTGGCTGTGTGGTAAGTAGCTTGTTTACCAACCACATGGTTCCGGGTTCAGCCCCACTGCGTGGCACCTTGAGCAAGTCTCTTCTACTATAGCCTCGGGCCGACCAAAGCCTTGTGAGTGGATTTGGTAGACGGAAACTGAAAGAAGCCCGTCGTATATATGTATATATATATATATGCGTGTGTGTGTTTGTGTGTCTGTGTTTGTCCCCCTAGCATTGCTTGACAACCGATGCTGGTGTGTTTACGTCCCCGTCCTTAGCGGTTCGGCAAAAGAAACCGATAGAATAAGTACTGGGCTTACAAAGAATAAGTCCTGGGGTCGATTTGCTCGATTAAAGGCGGTGCCCCAGCATGGCCGCAGTCAAATGACTGAAACAAGTAAAAGAGAGTAAAAGAGTAAAGAGGTCCGACTTTGTGTTAAGAATTTTGCTTCCCAACCACATGGTACCGAGTTCAGTCACACTGCGTGGTACCGTGGGCAGGTGTCGTCTTCTACAATAGCCTCGGGACGACCAAAGCCTTGTGAGGTGTTTTGATAGACGTGAGCTGAAAGAAACCCGTCGTGTGTGTGTGAGTGTGTGTGTGTCCACCACCACCGCTTGGCGACCGCTGTTGGTTTGTTTACGTACTCGTAACTAGCGGTTCGACAAAAGAGACCGATAGAATAAGTACCAAGCTTTTAAAAAGAATAAATACTGGAGTCGACGCATTCGACTAAAATTCTTCAAGGCGGTGCCCCAGCTTGGCCGCAGTGTAAAAGACTAAAACAAGTGAATGATAAATGATTTGAATTTGATAGTTTTGCACGTTTTTAAATGGCAACCATGGCTTTTCCACGACGTGGGTATATCTGGCACCAGGTAAGTGTGGCCGGATCAAGAAGTAAAGGTTCTACCCGGATGTCAGGGATCCGTGCCCTAACCAAATTTTTAAAACTTTATATTGTAAATATTATATATATTTTATTGTAATCACCAACGTTTTAAGCTACTACACCCTATATGTTTGTCTGTATTTGTATGTCCCCTCTATGTAACGCCTTAATGGCGAATCTTTCATGAAATAAAGTAGCTTGCTTACCAACCACATGGTCCCGGGTTCAGTACCACTGCGCGGCACCTTGGGAATGTGTCTTCTATTATGGCCTCGGGCCGTCCAAAGCCGTATGTGTGGCTTTAGTAGATGGAAACTAGAAGAAGCCGTCGTATATGTATATATGTATATATATATATATATATATATATATATATATATATGTGTGTGTGTGTGTGTGGTGTGTGTGTGTGTGTGTGTGTGTGTGTGTGTGTGTGTATGTATGTATGTATGTGTATATGTATATGTATGTGTGTATATGTTTGTGTGTGTGTTTCCGTCCCCGTAACCTAGCGGTTCGGCAAAAGACGCCGATAGAATAAGTACTAGGCTTACGAAGAATAAGCTCTGGGGTCGATTTGCTCGACTATAAAGGTGGTGCTCCAGCATGGCCGCAGTCAAATGACTGACACAAGTAAACGAGTAAAAGAGTAATCCATAAACCGAGAACCGGATCATTTCCTTGGCTCTGCTGTTTCGCAGCGATAAAAGACATGGAGGTTAAGGGAGGTAATTCCTGTAGTGGCTATTCAGAGTTACAACAGAGTTCTTTCCCTCGATTAAAGAATTACTTCCCTTGTCTATAAATGTTTTTTTTTTTCCTTTTCGAAGTCTTCGTTTTTCTGTGTGTCCATCTGTCCATTTGTCTGTCTCTCTCTCTCTCTCTCTCCCTCTCTGTCCCTCTCCGTCCCTCTCTCTCCCTCTCTCTCCCTCTCTCTCCCTCTCTCTCTCTCTATCCCTCTCTATCCCTCTCTATGCCTCTCTCTCCCTTCCCTCCTCACTCCTCTCTCTCTCTCTCTCTCACCCTCTCTCCCTCTCCGTCCCTCTCTCTCCCTCTCCGTCCCTCTCTCTCCCTCTCTCTCCCTCTCTCTCTATCCCTCTCTCTCCCTCTCTATGCCTCTCTCCCTCTCTTTCTCTTCCCTCCTCACTCTCTCTCTCACCCTCTCTCCCTCTCAGTCCCTCTCTCTCCCTCTCTGTCCTTCTCTCTCTCTCTCTCTCCCTCTCTCTCCATCTCTATCCCTCTCTCCCTCTTTCTCCCTTCCCTCCTCACTCTCTCTCTCTCTCTCCCGCTTCATCTGTTTTCCCCCTCTTTCTCTCCCTCTCTTTTCACGCATGTATTTCTCTCTTTATGTTTTATTTGTTTCACTCTTTGGAATGCGGCCATGTTGGAGCCACGGGACATATTGGCGTAGGTGGCAGGTCGCAAATGAGGGTAGACGTTACTGCCTCAATGATCTAATTGGCATGGATGTTCTTCCCAGCGAGCTTAATCTTCATATTCCATACTTTTTCGGTGGAATCTCAACAGATGTCCACTTCAACTGGCAGCAGGACAGGAAAATCCCTATTCCTGCAGAACGAGATGTGATGTTACAACTGAGAAAGGACCCGAACAAAGAGAATAATTTTGGTATCTTTAGGTCCGTAACTCACCCAAACGCAGATATAAACGTTGAACCCCTTGTCAAAGACAAGCACCAACATCTTGACTAATGTGTTCGTGACAGGTTAGCATTTGTCATCGATATTTTGATGGGTAACACATAGATATGCGCCATATCTATATAGATATAACACATAGATATAACACATAGATATAACATATAGATATAACACATAGATATGCGCCATACACATAGATATAACATATAGATATAACATATAGATATAACACATAGATATGCGCCATACACATAGATATAACATATAGATATAACACATAGATATGCGCCATACACATAGATATAACATATAGATATAACACATAGATATGCGCCATACACATAAATATAACATATAGATATAACATATAGATATAACACATAGATATGCGCCATACACATAGATATAACATATAGATATAACACATAGATATGCGCCATACACATAGATATAACATATAGATATAACACATAGATATGCGCCATACACATAAATATAACATATAGATATAACATATAGATATAACATATAGATATAACACATAGATATGCGCCATACACATAGATATAACATATAGATATAACACATAGATATGCGCCATACACATAAATATAACATATAGATATAACACATAGATATGCGCCATACACATAGATATAACATATAGATATAACACATAGATATGCGCCATACACATAGATATAACATATAGATATAACACATAGATATGCGCCATACACATAAATATAACATATAGATATAACATATAGATATAACACATAGATATGCGCCATACACATAGATATAACATATAGATATAACACATAGATATGCGCCATATAAATACACATAATATACATAAGATATAACATATAGATATAACACATAGATATGCGCCATACACATAGATATAACATATAGATATAACACATAGATTGCGCCATACACATAGATAACATATAGATATAACAATAGATATGCGCCATACACATAAATATAACATATAGATATAACATATAGATATAACACATAGATATGCGCCATACACATAGATATAACATATAGATATAACATATAGATATAACACATATATATGCGCCATACACATAAATATAACATATAGATATAACATATAGATATAACACATAGATATGCGCCATACACATAGATATAACATATAGATATAACACATAGATATGCGCCATACACATAGATATAACATATAGATATAACATATAGATATAACACATAGATATGCGCCATACACATAGATATAACATATAGATATAACATATAGATATAACACATAGATATGCGCCATACACATAGATATAACATATAGATATAACATATAGATATAACACATAGATATGCGCCATACACATAGATATAACATATAGATATAACACATAGATATAACACATAGATACGCGCCATACAGATCTATGCACAACAACCTACACCTCAAGCGATGCAATACAAAGAGTGAGTAAAGAAAATGATCAAGGCGACGCTCTGATCACTTTAGATCAATTGCAAGCTTTCGATAAGAGTGACCGCCAAAACTTGGCAGTTGGTTTCGGTTCCGTCTTCAAAAGTTGGACCGCCCTACTGTACAGCGACATTTACTCGATAGTCGGAGTATATGGGGCCAGTTGTCGGAATCGCTCACGCTCATACGTTCGATCCGTGAAAGCTTCCTGCTGCTACCCTTTCTCTATATGCAAGTGCTTAAGCCCCTATCACGGAAGTTAAAGGTTTCGAGGGACATCCTGCATCAACTAAGACGTGGGAAAGGTGCGACGGCACATGCAGACATGCCTTTAATAGAGCCGGTGAGCTGGCAGAATCGTTAGCACGCCGGGTGAAATGCTTAGCAGTATTTCGTCTGCCGCTACGTTCTGAGTTCAAATTCCACCGAGGTCGACTTTGCCTTTCATCCTTTCGGGGTCGATAAATTAAGTACCAGTGAGGCACTGGGATCGATATAATCGACTTAATCCGTTTGTCTGCCCCTTGTTTGTCCTCTCTGTGTTTAGCCCCTTGTGGGTAGTAAAGAAATATGTAATAGAGCCGGACATTAAACACATGGAGGTGATCAGCATTATTATGAAGGAGTAGAGTACGATGTTACTGGAACAAATATTAACCAAGAAAAGTCAGTGGACCTGCAACTCGGCACCCGAAGAGACAGATCCACGCTGCCCTACATTGCCCTGGAGCACTGACTTGACGGACCAGTGAAATTGCTCGGCGTTTGGCTTAGTCCAGACCTTCAGGTAGACAAGAACTGAGGCGAGATGACGAACGCGGTTACTGTGTCACCCAGAGGTAGATCGAGAGGTGTCTAACACCTACATAGCATCTGTCATTTATTACATAGTAACACCTACATAGTATCTGTCACTGAGTGACCAGTGTGGTATGCTTGCTCTTCGACTTTCTGTGGATGGTCAGACTATCCATTTTCTATCAACATCCACTGTGTATGTATGTATGTATGTATGTATGCATGCATGTATGTGCCTTGGCCTGTTTGTCTATGTCCATTGCTTTCTAGTTTAACAGCAGAATTTAGACAGTCATCCAGTGGGATCTCCAACCAAGCCCACTTCACCGGGAGAGTCTTCTTTCCAATCGTCTCTCCGGGATTCCTCAACAGTGAAGTGACTGATTTACAAAAGGCGCCAGACTAAGTCTAGCACAAAGGAGCATGAGCCTAAACAACAGCAACAATAATAACAACAACAACAGATGTTTTATGTAAGAAGCCTATGTGCCTCAAAATATCGAAAAGAAATCATTATTTACACATACCGTGCATTCTGCGAAACACTTTCAACATATTTAATATAACGTCGTTGATCTCACGCAAGCAACGATTGAGTCTTGGTGTGTCAGAATCAGAGACAGCTTGGATAGCTTCCAAAATAGACTAAAGAAAAATAAATAGTCGTCAGTAAAACTTTTGCTTTTAAGTCGTAAAATAATGAAAATATTTATTCTAGATATTTTATGAAAATATAAAACAGTACTAAAAGTATTGTGTTTACGACAAACGCATTATGTTTATGACAGGGGTATGGCTGTTTGCCAGGAAAATTTTATTATCAGATCAGAAGCTAATGGTGGAGATGAGATCTAGACGAGATTTAAACGAGAGTTGGGATGGCAATATGGTATAAACGATGAGGTGATGGACTGGAAGAATTGATAGAGTTACCGGACAAAGATCCTTTTCGGTATTTACTTAAGTTATCTTTATGTTCTGGGTTTAATTCCTGCTGATGTCGGCTTTTCCTTCATCCTTTTAGGGTCGATAAAAAAAGTGCCAACTAAGAATAGAAGTTGATATGAGCAGCTATAATCCAACCATCAAATTTGAGTGCTGCACCCATGTTTGAAATCAGTATAGTACCAGTGAGATAGTTGTTGATTGGGAAAAACCATTGGGAAATTCAATTGAAGATGATGTCGACCTTGTTCTCCACTTTTCTTTGGTCGATAAAATAATTGCCAACTAAATACTGGGATTGATTTAATCGACTAATCTCTCCAACAATGCACGACTTTATGACAAAGTTAGAAGTGGATATACCCAGGTCCACTTTGCCTTTCATCCTTTCGGGGTTGATAAATTAAGTACCAGTTACGCACTGGGGTCGATGTAATCGACTTAATCCGTTTGTCTGTCCTTGTTTGTCCCCTCTATGTGTAGCCCATTGTGGGTAATAAAGAAACGGATATGCCTTAACTTAGAACTACAACTGTAACTTTTAGTTTTCGAGTGTGCTCTTGCACCGCTTACTCCATTCATCTTCAAAGATGAAAAAAAATTTAAATATTGATTTAAAATTTTGGCACAAGGCCGGCAATTACAGGGAGAGGATTAATCGATTACATCGACTCCAGTGTTCAAGAATGTCACACTATCTTTTGATGTTCTTTCAGGATCACTGGTATTCACATTTAACCATGTCATTTACACATGTAGCAAGGCATACACTCTTCATTCACAGTACAGGTCTAACAAAATGGGTTGAGGCAACAAATGATCAAATGGCGTGTAATAACTGATGAAGAAGAACATTGCATTGTCTTTTGAATTCGCTGCTGTTCGGCTGTGGAGGTGCTAATTATGAGGCAACACGTGACTTTCTGTATGTATGTTTAACTTGGGTGTATTATTTGTCCCCGGCGTTGCTGGCAGTGATATGTCTTGTGTGAATGGCTTACATGTGGCTTTGTTTGGGAAAAATGAGTAGGATGATTGTGTTTTCTGTACGTTTGGCATGAGTGCGGGTTTTTGGTTGTCTTAGTTTTTGATGGTTTCTCTGCTTGCGGTAACTGAATAGGACGTTTGTGGTTTGTGTGTGTGTATGCTATGGATGCGGGTTTTTTGGTTGACTTTGGTGGTCTTTTTTGTGAGTGCGAGAGGCATACCTTTCATTTTATGTCTCTTTTTGACCATTGTCCATCC
>NC_043018.1:22585815-22590815 GCF_006345805.1 Octopus sinensis
GCACCGTAAAATTTCATACATACGTCTACATACGCACAAGCACAAGAAAAGATAGGGTTAAGGGTAACAATACAGAAAAAAAGGCATAAGGATAAACTTTTAACGTTATCTTAATTAGCGGCCATTCGAATTAGCGCTTTTGTATAAGTAGCGGACTATAACACAGTAATTTCCCTTTGTATAACGGTCTTTTTTCATAGCGTTTTTTCCAGATGGCCAGATAACCGAAGAGATGGTGGTGTGGATTTCCACCTCGGCATCCGAAACTCGGAGTTTTATCTTGGCTACCGAATAATTGTCACATATTATTTTACAGATAAATTTCCTCTATATAATATTGAGGTCTCTTTCTCTTTTTTTTTAATCTTACCGTTTTTACAAATATATATATATATATATGTATGTATGTATGTATGTATGTATGTATGTATGTATGTATGTATGTATTTATGTACTATCGGGGTATATTCTACTGATGAAGGCAGAGCATTTCTTATGTAGAATCAGAAATCCGGGATCTGGAATTATCCAGTCATTTTTTTTTTTTTGCTAGTTTATTTTGTCTCTTTGTCCTCTCTCCTAGTGCTGTATGAACATTTAATGTAGTTTTAGGGTCAAGTTTTGGCTGCTATTTCCAGCGTGGTGGTATCTCTTAGATACCCTAAATTGTAATTTTAATAATTACTACCTTTGAAGGTTTTTATTCCCATGCTGGCCACCTGATAAGATCGGTATTTAAATAACGATCTTATCCTTATATATATATATAATTTTTGTTTGCCTATAGGTATTTATATACACTGGATAAATGTGTGAAATATTTTATATAATTTCAAAATTCGTGAACGGATTCTGATCATAATTTTCTGGCCGTTTTTTGGTTTTGTGAAATCCAGTTTCTTATGATTTGTACTGATTTCACGGAATTCAAACCGGCCCTAATTAATGTGGCAACGGTTATTTTTGAGTTGAAACTGTTCTAGAAATTTGTAGCAATTGGGACACATGTGTCTTTAATATATAGATAAATAGATAGATGGATAGAGGGACGGACGGATGGATGGCTGATTGGATGGACAGATGGACGGTTGGACAGATGGATGGATGGATAGATGGATGCATGGATGCATGGATGCATGGATGGATGGATGCATGGATGGATGCATGGATGCATGGATGCATGGATGCATGGATGGATGAATGGATGGATGGATGGATAGATGGATGGGTGAATGTATGGATAGATGGATGGATGGATGCATGCATGGATGTATGGATAATTGGATGGATGCATGGATGTATGGATAGATGGGTGGATGGATGGATAATTGAACACTTACTTATTCTCATCTTTTTTCCTCCAGTTAATAATTATAATATCGGCATATGTTAGAATAGGCTTCAAGTCTAATTCTTCTGATAGTCTGTACCATGGAACCGCCAACTGTTCCGGAATGCTCTGGAAAAGAAAGAAGAGTTGTATTCTAATGGAAATGACGAATAAAAATCAGTCATCGCAATATTACTCCGCATAAAATATTCCTTATGAAGCACTTCTCATAAATTATCTTATCATGTCAGAAATTAGTTGATCCGAATCTTCGTAGACTAATGTATGATGTTTAGAGACTTAGCGGTATTTCGTCTATCTTCATGCTCTGAGTTCAAATTCCGCCGAAGTCGACTTTGCCTTTCATTCTTTCGGGGTCGATAAATTAAATACCAGTGAAACACTGGGGTCGATCTAATCGACTGGCCCCCTCTCCCAAAATTTCGGACCTTGTGCCTAGAGTAGAAAAGAATATTTCTCTCTTTCTCTCTCTCTCTCTCTCACACACACACACACACACTCTCTCTCTCACTTTCTCTTGGTTAAAGAAGTGTACCGGAAGTGTTCGCCAGTATCAATACATACTTCCGGTACACGTCAATCAAAAGAAAGAAGAGAGGTGGTAAGTAATGTAATTCTCGATACAACATGAAATATTTCATGTTTTCTCTCGCAGTTTTAACAAGATATATAAATATGTATATATATGCGTGTGTGTATGTGTGTGTGTGTGTGTGCATATATTTGTCTCTAAATGTGACTAGAGTGTTAGGAAACACCTACACCTAAGGCGCTCTGATGAAAACATATATACTAACAGGGACTTTAATTGTCTGAAAAATACTGATCGAAAATTCTTAATTCTGACGTCAGTTTCGGCAATTTCCGTTGCCTCATCAGTTAATCCCCCTCCATTGTTCGGCTTTTTCAGGACCTGCTTCACTATTGATATTTATATTTTCATCATCCAAATTACTGGGTGATTTAGCAATTCGTTAATGTGTATATATATAATTAATATAAACAGCAGATTGCAATGTTTCGCCAAAAAGGAGAATTATAATTGTCACTAAATGTGACTAGGGTGTTAGGAAACATCTACATTGCTAGAAATAAGAGCTAAATTTGTCTAATACTGTAGTTAACGCACATGAATGAAAACATATACACTTACAGGGACCGAAAAATGCCGATCGAAAATTCTTAATGCAGACGTCAGTTTCGCCAATTTCTGTTGCCTCATCAGTTAAGCCCACTCGATTGTTCGGCTTTTCCGGACATATTTCGCTATATATGTACACACGCGCGCACACACACACATGTATGTATGTATATAAACAGGGTGATTATGGTTGAACGTCTACCTTTAGTTCTATGAGCTTAATTAAACGAAGGCAACAAAGTTATTTATTGAAAATAGTGTTAATATCATAACTTTACCTTGGTCACTCCTTCTTCGCCTTCTTGCCAAATATAACCTGATGCAATGATAGCAAGCTGTAGATGTGCCAAACGCTTCTCCTTGTGCCCGTTCAACTTTGCAATGTCCAAAAGAGTCATCTGAGGAAACATAAGAATTTTTGTCTTTTTCATCGTACACACAATTTGAGTCAAAAGATTATTCTTTCATTGTTTTGGGGTTTTTTTTTATTTTTTGATATATGGGCATAGGAAGGCGTCAAGCTGGCAGAACCGTTAGCATGTCGGACAAAATGCTTTGTAGCATTTCGTCTCTTTACGTTCTGAGTTCAAATGCAGCTGAGGTTGACTTTGCCTTTAATCTTTTCGGAGTCGATAAAATAAACACCGGTCGAGCACTGAGGTCGATGTAATCGACTTGCCCCTTATCCGAAATTGCTGACATTGTGCTAAAATTTGAAACCAGTATGGCAAATGAATGCAGTCGATATTGAGGTAACGGGACTCTTCGATCTTGCGAGGGACATAACTTATCTAGTGTTAATGCTTTGATAAAATACACTGGTACACTTTGTGAAGTGGTTGGTGTCAGGAAAGGCATCCAACCGTAGAAAGCATGCGAAAAATTGTGATATAATAGCGATATGCCGTTCTCCGACACATCTAGGCGTTTCCCGACCCGTCTGTTCTCCAAATGAGAACTTATTCACGACGTAACAATCCGTTTAACCCTTCAGCATTCAGAATACTCTATCAAATGTAATACTTATTCATTCAAATTGTGTTGAATTATCATGCATTATCCGATAGCTCTTAAATTTCGATGGTGTGATTACTTAGAATGACATTGTAGGGCGGGTGTAAAGACCAAATCTGGCCAGTTTGAACATAAAACATGGAGAATATTTTGACCGGATATGGCCGGTTTAAATGCGACAAGCTTAACAACAGCAACAATAACAACATCGGTAACAGCAACAACAACAACAAAACTAAGCATTAAGTATAATTGCTATATTTTTACGTACGTTGTTAACTTTATTGCGAAATTCTTTGGTTTCAACAAGTTTCGGCATGTTTTTCGCCAATTCATTCCACGTTTCAAAGTAACTTGGTAGTTTCTCCTGCAAAAAGGAAACAGAATTTTCCAACAGAGTACCACAAAGTCTGTAAGATGAATGCGACCGATTATATTGCTCATCCTACGTGCCAGATATGCAGGAAAAGCTGGAAGGTAATATTGGTTCCTGCTCCGATTCTTTGACTGACAAATTACTTAACGAGCCGAGAAGGATAAAAGGTAAAATTCGAACCCCGATCTGAGTTGAACTGTTATTTACTCTCTTTTTTTTTTTACTCTCTTTTACTTGTTTCAGTCATTTGACTGCGGCCATGCTGGAGCACCGCCTTTAGTCGAGCAAATCGACCCCGGGACTTATTCTTTTGTAAGCCCAGTACTTATTCTATCGGTCTCTTTTGCCGAACCGCTAAGTGACGGGGACGTAAACACACCAGCATCGGTTGTCAAGCAATGCTAGGGGGACAAACACACACACATATACATATATATATATATATATATATATATACGACGGGCTTCTTTCAGTTTCCGTCTACCAAATCCACTCACAAGGCATTGGTCGGCCCGGGGCTATAGCAGAAGACACTTGCCCAAGATGACACGCAGTGGGACTGAACCCGGAACCATGTGGTTGGTTAGCAAGCTACTTACCACACAGCCACTCCTGCGCCTATTTAACTGGGAAAATATTTTGTCGACCCCCTGAAGGGTGAAAGGCAAACTCTCTTGAAACAATTTGAACTGCCAATTACTTAACGGTCCCCGGAATGGTGAAAGACATTGGATAGACAGACAGACAGACGGATGGTCGAACGGATGGGTAGATTAAAAGCTAGCATACCAAGAATGCACTGGTAACTACAAAAGGACTGAACACCAATATTTGACCTTCACATTCTCAAAACAAATGGTAAACATCCTATTAATGTTTATATAAAACAAGAATAGCCAGAGAGTGCGACAGTTCTGTTGACTAACAACCTGACTACGTTCTTTTGTGAGATCCTTTGACCTGAAAATGGCACATACACACCTAATTGCAAAGCTATACATACAAAAATATATTCTAACAAGTAGCACTTCACCAAATGTAAATCAATAAAAAATCTTCTGTATCACCTCAACGTAACATACAGTATAATTACCATTCAATCGAACTCAGGTTACCCC
>NC_043018.1:22595815-22613315 GCF_006345805.1 Octopus sinensis
ATGGTTCTGGGTTCAGTCCCACTGCGTGGCACCTTGGGCAAGTGTCTTATACTATAGCCTCGGGCCGACCAAAGCTTGTGAGTGGATTTGGTAGACGGAAACTGAAAGATACCCGTCGTGTATATATATATATATATATATATAATATATATATATATATATATATATATATATATATATATATTATATATATATTATATTATTATATATAGCGTAGTGTGTGTGTTTGTGTGTCTGTGTGTCTGTGTTGTCACCCTAGCATTGCTTGACAACCGATGCTGGTGTGTTTATGTCCCCGTTACTTAGCGGTTCGGCAAAAAGAGACCGATTGAATATGTACTGGGCTTACAAAAGAATAAGTCCCGGGGTCGATTTGCTCGACTAAAGGCGGTGCTCCAGCATGGCCGCAGTCAAATGACTGAAACAAGTAAAAGAGTAAAAGATATACAAACATGCACATACGCACATATGTACACTCACACACATGCACATAAACACAGACACACACACAAAGACGCACACAGACTTTAAAATGTCTATTTAAAGTATGTGCGCTCATAATACACAAACACATACACTCACACATGAACACATATATGGACAAATATAAAAGAAAGAATTTTTTTGAATTTAGTGTAAGGGAGCTGACATTTGAGGTCAACATGACAATGGCTGCATGGCTGAATTCTTTACGCAGTAGTCACCACAGTCTGTTATAAACAGCCTTCAAGAAACTGTCATAGAAAGAGAATGACACATCAGATAATGTATTCTTACCCTTTTACCTTTCACATGTATCAGTCATATGCTGGGACATCACCCTGAAAGGTTTACTTCAACAAACTGATGCCAGTACTTATTTTTCTAAGCTTGGGACATATGATTTTGGTCTCATTTTGCTGAACTGCTAAGTTATGGCAATGTAAACAAACCATGTATATATATATATATATATATATATATGTGTATATTTATCTGTCAATTGGTCTTTGTATGTGTGTGTGTGTATACATATATTATATATATATTTAAAAAAGGAGATGTGGAACACGAGTTGTGATATATAAAAAAAGGAAATGAAGAAAATGCTGACAAAATAATATAAGTAAGGGAGAGTGTATTTAATTAGGTGAAAGAAGGGCGTGAAGCCGCCGCACGCCTAGGACCCGCGCGCGCAAGGCGCGGCGGCTGCTGCGACGGCCCGTACGCGTCGGTCTCACTCTAATATTTGCGCCGCGACCAATGCGGAAGGCCGACCGTATCGTCGCGACCGGAAGGGACGGGCGCGGATGTGCCGCCCCCGAACCGGCTGAGCGGACGCCGGCGACGCCGCGAAGGCGCGACGGCTGCCGAACGCCGTTTTCGAACCCGACGCCCGGGTGCGACCTGCGATCGCGGATTCGGTTGCATGTATATATATTATATTAATATATATATATATATATATATATTAATATATATATTATGGATTTCGAAGACAGGAACTGAAACAAATCAATCGTATATATATGTATGTATATATGTAAGTGTATGTGTGTGTCTTTGTCTCTGTGTTTCGCCCTCATCACTGCTTCACAACTGCTGTTCATTTATTTACATTCCCATAACTTACTGGTTCACAAGAACAAACTAATAGAATAAGTACCAGGTTTATGAACATAAAAAAAGCGCTAAGCTGTGTCTCATATTTTTGTTTGCCCACTCAGTTGTATCTATCAGTTTATCTTTGTGTGTGTGTGTGTGTGTCTGTGTGTGTGTGTGTGTGTGTGTATGTGTGTGTGTTTGTGTGTGTGTGTGTGCGTACATATATATAACACCCTAATGGGGGCCTTAACTCCCAAATTTTAGTCATTTCTTTTATGATCCAAAACTATGTCAAAAGTAGAGAATGGATCTTTATGAAATTTGGAAATTCTATTCTATGAATAAGGGCCATAACCCCCATGACAATTCATATATTTTTCCTGTTGATGAAATTTTAACCATAGATATTAGACACAAATGAAGTAATTTTTATAAAATTTCATCTTCTTACAAATTATAAAGACCCCTCCATGGGGACTTAACACCCACAATTTTGTCAGTTTATCTAAGCAAAAACGAATACAGTTTTGCTCTTGGAAGCTGTAGGGTTACCCGAGCATAAAAGATGAGCATTATTTGTAATTCAATGGTACAACAGTG
Source organism: Octopus sinensis (assembly GCF_006345805.1). Lineage (NCBI taxonomy): Eukaryota > Metazoa > Mollusca > Cephalopoda > Octopoda > Octopodidae > Octopus > Octopus sinensis. Next base: position 22,598,000 of record NC_043018.1, read on the forward strand.
TAACAGTTTGTTTTCACTTACACTTACATTGTGATTTCTGCAATGCGCTGCATAAATTATCAAGTAAATGAGAGGCATCATTGCCTCCACTGATTCAATTGCAAAGTATTGAGTAAAGTTATTTGATTGCAGACCTCCTTTCAGTCTTTTTATTATCACTGGGTCGCACATAGTCCCCAGGATGTAACATTGATTTCAAGGCCTTCCCAGATGAGTGACTGGTTATTCAAAGACTTTTATAGATTGCAAATTTATTCTGTCCAGTTACGTATCAGTATAGTGGTCATTTGCAAACTCCAGATGTGACACTTTCATTTCTCCTTAGCCCTCACGTCACACAGCTGTTAATGTTTATTTCAGTTGGGTCTCGCCCTTCCAATTGCTATGTTTTTCACACTTTAAGTGCAGCTTACTACATGAATTTGTAACTAATACAACACAGAGTGACTAAAATGTCCTCAGAACACAAACAAGCCCCCTACACTGACCACTACTGGACGGAAAACTGAAGGTAACGTGAGCTGCCGCAGAAACCCGTATAAACCATGGCTAAAATCAAACTGAAGGTAACGTGAGCTGCAGCAGCTGGGTGGCATAATGCAATTTAATATTGTCACACCTTAGAATCTCATTTTTGCCAGGTGTCACTAGGTACCCGTATAAGTCATAGCTAAAATCAAAGTCAGAAAATGTACAGTCGTAATTGCGTGAAAATTAATATGATTTAAACTCATTTGTCTACAATGTCTTGTACAGAATTGGCAACCAATACCTTTACCAGTAATAGCCGGCTGTAGTTGCAACTGGGCTTCATGTACCTTTGCATGTCATTTAAGTCCTCCTGCCGAATTACACTCTCTTCCACATGCCCGACAGATATGATTAGTATGGTGTGTAACACCACCACCAGTGGCCGGGTTGTCACTCATCTGTCTCGTTTTATGACTACGAAGATGGCTCTTGAGTCCAGCTTTACTGAGGCAGGGTCTTGCACAGACACTGCATGTCAGCATCATAGGAAGACCCTTCCCATCTGGAAGTGTAACAGCGATGACAAAAAGATAGATAGATAGATAGATAGATAGATAGATAGATAGATAGATAGATAGATAGGATAGATAGATGGATAGATAGATAGATAGATAGATAGATAGATAGATAGATAGATAGATAGATAGATAGATAGATAGATAGATAGATAGATAGATAGATAGATAGATAGATAGATAGGTGGTAGATGGATAGATACATGAATGAATGGATGGATAGATGGATGGCTGGATAGATATGTTTCTTTTTTAGCCACACAGGGCTGCACACAGACGGGACAGATTACAAAGTAGAGCTTTTCTTTTTTGGGGGAAAAAAGTGGGGTAGGTTTTAAATCAAAAGGGATCGTAAAAGGAAAGAAGAAAAAAAGAGAAAAAGAGGAAAAGAAACAAAAGAAAAGAAAAAAGGAAAAAAAGGATCAATAAGGATCGTGTATCACAGTGTCATGATGTAAGGTGTAAAGGGGGAAGCAGATAAGGTTTATCCGTGGGAAGAAAAGCCTACGGAAAAGACCACAGTAAACTCGGTCAATATTGTTATATGTTACCACATTTGTTTGCAAGTGGGTAACCATCTGTCTTCAATTTCCGGGTTCATAGGATTATGCTCAAGGTTGCTTCATCATTCATACGCGCCATCCTTGCTACATTCACCCATCTTTTTTTAAAACATTCGCTAGACAAAACTTGCCTCTCTACTCTCACTTTCCTTTTCAAGTGATACTAGATAGATAGATAGATAGATAGATAGATAGATAGATAGATAGATAGATAGATAGATAGATAGATAGATAGATAGATAGATAGATAGATAGATAGATAGATAGATAGATAGATAGATAGATAGATAGATCCAGCATATCACTGAAATAACTGGCGACCACTGAGTGAAATATAGCATAGGAAGAGAAAGTATATTGCCAAAACATGGACACTGAAAGCGCAAATATAAACCAAATGGAAACACAATTAAGATAATAACTCACCAGCGGATCTCCAAGAATGTAACCATAGAGAGGATCAATGCAAAACAAACCCTGTTTGAAGTCGGCAACTATCTTACATTCCATCGTATTCCGGTAGCACTCTCGTCTTACGTATTTAAGCAAATGGAGATAATTATGGGGTTTTGATTGAGTTTAGACTGAAATAGAAACGTACTGTAACTTGAGGTTGAGTGTGATAGCTTTATACAAATATATCGAGTGTCGAATAATGTGAATTTTGTATAGTGTAGTATTGTGTAACGGTGTAAACTGTGTAGAGAATAATGCATGTATAGAATGTTTACTGAGGTAGCTTTGATATTTATACACTCAGTGAGCGGTATGTATACATGTGATTGTCTGAATGTGTGTATATATATATATATATATATATATATATATATATATATATATATATATATATACATATATATATATACATATATATATATATATATATATATATATATATATATATAATATATATAATATATATAATATATATATATATATATGTATATATATATATATGTGTGTGTGTGTGTGTGTATTTGTGTTGATGTGTGTATATGTATGTGTGTGTGTGTATGTTTGTGTTTCTGAGGTGTGTGCGCGTATGTTTTTATACACGTCATTGTCATTAAATTAACCACCCAAAGTAATAAACACTAGAAATCTGTTGTTTAATTAAGCAATAGGTGTGTGTGTGTGTGGTGTGTGTGTGTGTGTGTGTGTGTGTGTGTGTGTGTGTGTGTGTGTGTGTGTGTGTGTATCCATATGAGTGTCCATCTGTGTGTGTGAGTTTATATGAATGTGTGCATTGCTTAAGTGTTTATATATATATATATATATATATATATATATATATATTATATATAATATATATATATATATATATGTTATATATATACATGAAGATTAAAAGAACACAGTGATATATGATTGACATATTATATATTTAATTTATTGACATTATATAATTATCATATAATATAATATAATATAATATGATATAATTTAATATAATAAGAATACGAAAACAAATATTTGTTCTACAATTTGTTTCGATTCATACCAATTATGAATCTATAAAAAAATTCATATTTATGGGTATATATCACATCAGGGTAATATTTACCAAAAATCAGACAAAAATTCCATGCAAAGATTGCTAAATCATAGAATAGGCTGAATTAAATATACTTGTGTTTGTAAGCGTGAGCGTCGTTAGAATTTTAAACTATTATAAAAATAAAGATTAAAAAATTCAAATAAATAAAATAACTTAATAAAAACTAGTACAACGGTCATAAAATATTCTCATACACTTTTAAGAATATTAATCTAAAAATATTTTAATCTAAAAACATTTCTGCTCATTATAATCTAAATAATATGCTAAGAATTTATGGCGTAGTAAGAAATATATTCTTTAATTCTCCATACTATTATGGAGTGGTTGTGTGGTAAGTAGCTTGTTTACCAACCACATGGTTCCGGGTTCAGTCCCACTGCGTGGCACCTTGGGCAAGTGTCTTCTACTATAGCCTCGGGGCAACCAAAACCTTGTGAGTGGATTTGGTAGACGGAAACTGAAAGAAGCCCGTCGTATATATGTGTATATATATATGTGTGTGTGTGTGTATGTTTGTGTGTCTGTGTTTGTCCCCCCCCCCAACATCGCTTGACAACCGATGCTGGTGTGTTTACGTCCCCGTCACTTAGCGGTTCGGCAAAGGAGACCGATAGAATAAGTACTAGGCTTACAAAGAATAAGTCCTGCGGTCGATTTGCTCGACTAAAGGCGGTGCTCCAGCATGGCCACAGTCAAATGGATGAAACAAGTAAAAGAGTAAAAGAGTATTATCAGACAAAATACTCAGAAGCATTCATTAATCTCGAAAAAGAAACAACTCGGTCAATACTAAATAATATAAATTACACTTTATTCATTATTCATAATCACCAATAGTAAAATTACAATCAAAATAAAAATCACGAAGTTTTATTAAGAAAATGACTTTCGTAAAAAATGAAAATATAAATATACTCCCTGGAGAGAAGACGAGAGAGGTATGCAGTAATATATGTCTGGAAGATCCTGGAAGGAATTGTGCCAAATTTTAGCATTGTAAGCTACACCAATGCTAGAACGGGACGACACTGCATAGTGCCAAAGATCCCAGCAATGCCATCACGCTTCAGGACCAGCTTCTGCAACAGCCTGGGTTTCAAGGGCCCACAGCTTTTTAATATATTCTCCCAAAAGAGTCAGAGGAACTTGCACAAGGTGGATGTAGCGGTTTTTAAATCAAAGCTGGACATCTTCCTGTCAGGAGTCCCAGATGAACCTACCTCACGGCAAGAGGTGCAAATGAGAGTAGCTATATCAAACTCCATTCTTCACCAAGTGCCACATATGAGACGAGGTTCGTCGCAATAACAGTGTAGCACAAAACGGCGGTGCATCAGCATGGCCGCAGCTCTGAGCTGAAACTAGAAAAATATATATATATACATCAATATAATTAATAACATAATTATATTCTTTTCTACACTAGGCACAAGGCATGGAATTTGTGGGGAGGGGGCAAGTCGATTAGATCGACCCCAGTACGCAACTGGTACTTAATTTATCGACCCCGAAAGGATGAAAGGCAAAGTCATCTCATAAATAATGCGTTTTTATTTTTCAATTGCATGAACTAAAAGTCAGAGGTGGACGGAATAAACAACCTGCATCAACTTACTGTAAAGCAGGTTGTAATTTTATCTCGTACTTATTCTTAGTGCAAGTTTTGAAAAATTTAGTTCGATTTTAACAGTTATTTTTTTCAAAGCTATAATGGAAGTGACAAAGGAACATATTTTGCAACGCAACGGAAAGTGCGCGGAATATTAATATAGGCGCAGGAGTGGCTGTGTGGTAAGTAGCTTGTTTACCAGCCACATGGTTCCGGGTTCAGTCCCACTACGTGGCACCTTGGGCAAGTGTCTTCTACTGTAGCCTCGGGCCGACCAAAGCCTTGTGAGTGGATTTGGTAGACGGAAACTGAAAGAAGCCTGTCGTATACATGTATATATATAGTATATATATATATATATATATATATATATATATATATATATATATATATATATATATATATATATATATATATGTGTGTGTGTGTGTGTGTGTGTTTGTGTGTCTGTGTTTGTCCCCCTAGCATTGCTTGACAACCGATGCTGGTGTGTTTATGTCCCCGTCACTTAGCGGTTCGGCAAAAGAGACCGATAGAATAAGTACTGGGCTTACAAAGAATAAGTCCCGGGTCGAGTTGCTCGATTAAAGGTGGTGCTCCAGCATGGCCGCAGTCAAATGACTGAAACAAGTAAAAGAGTAAAAGAGAGAGAGAGAGCAGTATATGGGGATCGGACAATAAACGTAAACCAGTCTCAACGGTGGTTCCAGAAATTCCGAGCCGGAAACTACAGCCTAGAAAACGAGCCTCGTTCTTGAAGATCTGTAGAGCTCGACGAGGACGTTTTGCAAACCCTGGTGGGGCAATATTCCATCGTAACTGTTGTGGAACTAGCAGAGAAGCTTGGATTTGGTCATTTAACCATTCATCAACTCCAGGATCCCGAGTGGCCTTCGCAGCTGGCCGCGGAGGTCCTACTGGATAACGATCTGTGCAGGATCGCGAATTCTTTCCCGGAGGACTCCTTTCAATTTATACCTGTATACAAAGGCCTGACGAAGAACGATTGCCTCAATGAAGCAAGAGCGCTCATCGGCCGGGTAACGTGAACCTATTTTTGTATTATATTGAGAAAGAGGTTTATTGCCTCTTGTAAAATACACCAGTACCATCTTTGGTGTCAAGACGAAAGATGTTCTTCCATCAGGATAATGCTCGGCCACATATAGCGTGGATGACATTCCAAAGCCTAGTGAAGCTTGAATGGGAAACGATGCCCCACCCACCATCTTTGCCGGAAATTGTTCCATCTGATTACCATTTATTTTGCAGTCTTCAAAATCATTTGGACGGAAACAATATGAATTCTGTAGACGAGGTCAGAACAGTACTGGAGGGGTATATTTTTTATCACGGTCAAGTGAATTTTGGAAGTGGGGCCTTGCAAGCCTACCAGATAGATGGAAGAGCATTGTAGAAAATGAAGGAGAGTATATTTTAGATTTAAAAAATGATTGTGTTTATCTTAATTATGAAAAATAAAAGAAGTATTTAAAAACACTGTATTATTTATGGTATTACCCAATATAATGTAATACTAAATTCATTTATTAATGTAAAAAATATATTATAAACTAGTAGTATCGCCCGGCGTTGCTCGGGTTTGTAAGGGAAATAACTATATAAGCATTTTTAGAGATGTAAAGTATAATAGCCATCTCAATATGGTTAACCACAAGGGGGGGGGTTACTGTGGCTTTTTACGTTCTGAGATTTAATAATAAATTTTTAGAGAGTTACTTCCCTTATATATGCCAAAAATGCATTAAAAATGGGAAAAATTGATGGTAAATTTTTTTTTTAAATCGTATACTCATCGTAGACGCGCGCTTATACCCAGAAGGGCTTGATATGAATCACGACTATAAGATACCTGCTTTTGGTTAAACTGCACCGCAAAATGTGGGAGTAGTTAGGAATCTAAATCGTAGGAGACAGATAGCACACAACCTCACTTTTATATATAAAGATATCCCTAACAATATACTAATTTAAACTTACAAATAACTATATAAGCATTTTTAGAGAGTTACTTCCCTTATAGATGCCAATTCGAGCTTTCTTAGCCATTTCTGTTTTGGTGTCTTCAAGCCATGAAGTCGTTGTTCTAAAAGAACGCTGGTCTCCTTGACAACGCTTTACGACATTGATTTCCTTACACTCCCTTCCCCACAGCTTCACGAATGAGGGAAGACGGGGGAGAAGCAAACAGGTGCAGGTTTGACCACGGACGCCGACTCCGCCGCCATCGACACACGAAAAATTATGCATTAAAATGGAATAAAAAATGATGTTAAATTATTTTTAAAATCGTAGACTCATCGTAGACGCGCGCTAATAGCCAGACGGGCTCGATATGAATCACGACTATAAGATACCCGGTTTTGGTTAAACTGCACCGCAAAATGTGGGAGGAGTTAGGAATCTAAATCGAAGGGGACAGACACTCACACAACTACAGTTTTATATATATAGATATAGTGGTGGTGGTGGTGGTGGTGGTGGTGGTGGTGGTGGTAGTAGTAGTAGTAGTAGTAGTAGTAGTAGTAGTTGTGTTGGTGGTGGTGGTAGTAGTAGTAGTAGTAGTAGTAGTAGTAGTAGTAGTAGTGGTGGTGGTGGTGGTGGTAGTGATGGTGGTTGTGTTGGTGGTAGTAGTAGTAGTAGTAGTAGTGGTGGTGGTGGTAGTAGTAGTAGTAGTAGTAGTAGTTAGTAGTAGTAGTTGTGTTGGTGGTGGTGGTGGTGGTAGTAGTAGTAGTAGTAGTAGTAGTAGTAGTACTTGTAGTAGTAGTAGTAGTAGTAGTAGTAGTAGTAGTAGTAGTAACAACGTAATGTTTGCTAAACTTTTAATTCTGCCAGAATAAGGGAATAATTTTTGTTTTCTTTTTTTGGTATGTGTTTTTTTCTTCTTCTCCTCCTCTTGTCTAGGTCACTCGAGTTAAGAACCAATATTATATCATCGAGTGCCGACTGCTGGTGTCTCGACAGCCATAAAACAGGTAATATTAAAACTATAAAGTGATATTTTATTGTTTCTCAATGAGAAGAAATAAATCTTTTATTGTCTTTTTTTTTAAGTTTATATTTTCTAGTGGTTTTTTTTTTTTTACAAAGTGTTTAACAGCGTCAATAAGTAGATTCTCTTTCTGATTAAGAGGGAAGTTCTAACCAGATCTAATCAAGTTATGTGATTTCAATTTGCGGTTGAATAATTAATTACATTTGCCAGGTGTTGAGTGAGAGGGAAATTTTTCTCCCCTAAAATATAAGCGCAAAATATAAGCGCAATTTTTCTCCCCTAAAATATAAGCGCAAAATATAAGCGCAATTTTTCTCCCCTAAAATATAAGCGCAAAATATAAGCGCAATTTTTCTCCCCTAAAATATAAGCGCAAAATATAAGCGCAATTTTTCTCCCCTAAAATATAAGCGCAAAATATAAGCGCAATTTTTCTCCCCTAAAATATAAGACTGTATGGTAACGAGCTTGCTTCCCAACTACATAGTTCCGGGTTCGGTTTCAGTGAGTGACACCTTGAGCAATATGTCGGTTCACATGGTCTGATGTTATTTAAAATTGGTTGGAAGAGCACAAAAGGGAAATAAACCAATTGGATTGACGCCCCACAATCACCGAATCTCTATATAATCGAACAGTTATTTAGAGCAGCAGGTGAGGAGCCACTACTTTTCTCCACCATCGTTTCTGAAAGAGCTGAAGCAGATTTTATTTGAAGAATGGTTCAAAATTCTGCTGCCAATATAGGCGCAGGAGTGGCTGTGTGGTAAGTAGCTTGCTAACCAACCACATGGTTCCGGGTTCAGTCCCACTGCGTGGCATCTTGGGCAAGTGTCTTCTGCTATAGCCCCGGGCCGACCAATGCCTTGTGAGTGGATTTGGTAGACGGAAACTGAAAGAAGCCTGTCGTATATATGTATATATATATATATATGTGTGTGTGTGTGTGTGTGTGTGTTTATGTTTGTCCCCCTAGCATTGCTTGACAACCGATGCTGGTGTGTTTACGTCCCCGTCACTTAGCGGTTCGGCAAAAAAGACCGATAAAATAAGTACTGGGCTTACAAAAGAATAAGTCCCAGGGTCGAGTTGCTCGATTAAAGGCAGTGCTCCAGCATAGCCGCAGTCAAATGGATGAAACAAGTAAAAGAGTAATCGTCCAGAATCTGTACAAGTTAATTTCTCGAGTCGTTAAAGCTATGATTGATGCCAAAGGTTGAACAGCTCCGCATTAAATAGTAAAACTTCCATCTAACAAGGAATTTCCATTATTTTGTCCAACTCTGGTGCACACACGAGCGCGGGACCAACTTCAATATAGTTTTTCTTTTGTGTATGAACTTCACCCATAACGCATTCGTCGGTTCAGAGTAATAGTAGAAAAACCTTACCCAAGAAGCCTGCACCACACAAGAGAGCTTTCTGTATATAACTGTTGTTGTAAGAAACACTCCAATAATAGAATTATTATTAAAACTTCGACATGGCGCAGGAGTGGCTGTGTGGTAAGTAGCTTGCTAACCAACCACATGGTTCTGGGTTCAATCCCACTGCGTGGCATCTTGGGCAAGTGTCTTCTACTATAGCCTCGGGCCGACCAAAGCCTTGTGAGTGGATTTGGTAGACGGAAACTGAAAGAAGCCTGTCGTATATATGTATATATATATATATGTATGTGTGTCTGTGTTTGTGTGTCTGTGTTTGTCCCCCTAGCATTGCTTGACAACCGATGCTGGTGTGTGTTTACGTCCCCGTCACTTAGCGGTTCGGCAAAAGAGACCGATAGAATAAGTACTGGGCTTATAAAGAATAAGTCCTGGGGTCGATTTGCTCGACTAAAGGCGGTGCTCCAGCATGGCCGCAGTCAAATGACTGAAACAAGTAAAAGAGTAAAGAGTAAAGAGAGTATGTAGAGCTAGAAGCATTAACTATCACCGTCCTAGACCATCCATGTATTAATGAATGTATTTCATATGAAGCTACAGCGAGCTGAAACAAAACTAGCAATGTTAGTCCATATATTGGCCTTACGTAAAATACATTTAAGAGAAAACTATACCAACATAGGAACCGTACACCTTGTACAACATGTGGTCGGGCATTGTCTTGCAAGAGAATTGGCCTGTCTCTATTGATCAATCTCGGTTGTTTAATTGCAAATTCACTCATCATTTCATCCAATTACGTGATTATACACACGCTGTAACTGACTTACCAGGCTTCATGAAGCTGTAGTGGATGACACCAGCGCTGGAGCACCAAACAGACACCATTAACCTTTTTTTAGTGAATATTCTTTTTTGGATTGTGTTTTGGCACTTCGTCGCTATCCAACCACCGTGCAGAACCCTTGCTTTTGTTGAAAAGAATCCATTTTTCCTCACACGTAACAATACGATGCAAAAATGGTTCGTTTTTATGCCGTGACAGCAAAGAACATCAAGTTTCAAGACGACGGGTCATTTGATACTCGTTCAGTTTGTGTGGTACCCACTTGTCCAGTTCCTTTACCTTGCCGATTTGTTACAGATAGTCCAATACAGTTGGAATCGAAACATCAAACCTTGCTACTAACTCACACATAGTTTGAGATGTATCCGCTTCCACTAGAGTTTCCAGATCATCATTATCCACCTTGGTCTCAAGTCTACCATGGGGGGTTGATTTTCAAGAGTGAAGTCACCAGACCGGAACTTCTCAAACCATTGATGTACAGTGCTCTCATTCACCACAACTTCATCAAACACCTTATTGATGCTTCGAGCTGTCTGAGATGCATTTGTTCCACGACGGAACTCATATTCATAAACAACATCATGTTTTGATCTAGCCATGAGTTCACAAACATTGATTTACAAGAGAAAACTCACAATATAATCAGACACCATGAATTGCATTTCGAAAAGTGATGATGTAACAGTTCAATGTTTCTTTACTGCCCACAAGGGGCTAAACATAGAGGGGACAAACGAGGACAGACAAACGGATTAAGTCGATTACATCGACCCCAGTGCGAAACTGGTACTTTATTTATCGACCCCGAAAGGGTGAAAGGCAAAGTCGACCTCGGCGGAATTTGAACTCAGAACATAGCGGCAGACGAAATACCGCTAAACATTTCGCCCGGCGCGCTAATGTTTCTGCCAGCTCAATGTTGTACCCACTGGACAAGTGGGTACCACACGAACTTGTTGTAAGACAAAGAATTATCAGGATAAAACATAACATTAGAGTTAACGACTGTCAAATCTGGTGCATAAGAAAATCGGACGTTTCATTCTTAATGACCTGATAAAACAACTTCATCAAAAGAAGCACCGCAAAGATCCATCATCGATTTTTAAAAAAAAGTATTTAAACCTCCAATGAACAGGAATTAACATTTAGAGGAATACAAAGACTCAAATATTCCAACTAACCATATGAGGCAAACATCTTTATATATAAAAGTCAAGTTGTGTGTCTGTCTCCTACGATTTAGATTCCTAACTACTCCCACATTTTGCGGTGCAGTTTAACCAAAACCGGGTATCTTATAGTCGTGATTCATATCGAGCCCTTCTGGGTATTAGCGCGCGTCTACGATGAGTCTACGAATTTAAAAAAAAATTACCATCTTTTTTTTTCCATTTTAATGCATTTTTTCTCTATTATATAAGGGAAGTAACTCTCTAAAAATGTCTACGATGAGTCAACGATTTTTAGAAAAAATTACCATCATGTTTTTTTCCATTTTAATGCATTTTTTTGCTAATTTTTGGCTATAACTCTCTAAAAATGCTTATATAGTTATTTCCCTTACAAACCCGAGCAACGCCGGGCGATACTGCTAGTTACAAATAAAGAGCAAAAAGCATTGGAATGTCAACAGGAAATCTCCTCTGTAGTCGTTAAAGAAGCTGATAAAGGAGGAGCCATTGTAGTGTGCTTCCCAAAGTTCCTCCACGAGTATCTCAACTCTCTCACGGGATATGCTTATGGCAGTGGCTGTTTGATTTTAGTCAATAGCCTGTAACCCATCAGCATGTGGTGAACACAATAGAACATTATTCACAATGGACTCAGCCGATTGTCGGATACGTCTTACGCGTGGCATCAGGTGTTCGACATAGACCCACAAGTCAGCAATGCTCGGGCACTGGACGATAGCGTGTAGAGTAGTTTCGTCGCCCTGCGTGCACCTCGGACAAGCCAGGCTGACAGCCTTTCCATGCCTGTAGAATTTATTCCGAACCGGCAATGCCCCTCGTTAGACTGCCATTCCAAAGATTACTGGAAATTATCCATATGTTCCGGCCCAAAAGTCTTCCGGAGTAGACCAGTCAGTTGATTCTTGTCGACGCCCAGAACACAGATTTCAAACATTTAGTCACAGTTTTAGTAAAGAGATTGGCGCTTGTCGTCGAGAAGCTTATTGGTGACATGCAGACATGCGCCATCCCAAGCAGATCCATCCCCAACAACCTCCAACTCATGCGATACATCATAGACAAAGTGAATAAAGAAGCTGACATGGGTTGTGCCTTGAGCAATCTGCATCAATCTGAAGCTTTCGGTAGGGTCGGCCACCAATACTTGGCGGCCGGTTTCGGTCTCGTTTTCCGTGGCTGGATCACTGCAATGTACAACATCTTCTCGGTAGTTTAATGGTTACCTAACAGAACCATACAGCATCGTGCACTCAATTTGTCATTGGTGTCCCCTCTCGTCTCTTCTGTACGTACTGGCTTCAGAGCCACTACTGCGAAAAGAGGGGTCAATGAGAGACATCCCATGCAAACTAGGACGTGGGAGAACCGTGTCGGCATACGTGGACGACGTCATCGTCATAGTATCTATTTCTTTACTACCCACAAGGGGCTAAACACAGAGGGGACAAACATAGGTATTAAGTCGATTACATCGACCCCAGTGCGTAACTGGTACTTAATTTATCGACCCCGAAAGGATGAAAGGCAAAGTCGACCTCGGCGGAATTTGAACCCAGAATGTAACGGCAGACGAAATACGACTACGCATTTCGCCCGGCATGCTAACGTTTCCGCCAGCTCGCCGCCTTAACTGACGTCATCGTCATAGTATCGAACACAAGACACATAGAGCTGGTCGGCATTGCTCTAAAAGAATACGAGGCAGTGACAGGAGCGAAAATTAACCAAGAAACGTCAGTTGGTCTGCAGCTCGGCACCTGGGAAGGCAGAATCCATACCTTCTTCTTTACTACCCACAAGGGGCAGGCTAAACACAGAGAGGACAAACAAGGACAGACACACGGATTAAGACGATTACATCGACCCCAGTGCGTAACTGGTACTTAATTTATCGACCCCGAAAGGATGAAAGGCAAAGTCGACCTCGGCGGAATTTGAACTCACAACGTAACGCAGACGAAATACCGCTAAGCATTTCGCCCGGCGTGCTAACGTTTCTGTCTACAAAATTCACTCACTTCCTGTTTCTGCAGTACCTGTATTTCATAGGGCCAGCCTTGTCACTCTCTGTGTCACGCTGAATATCCCCGAGAACTACGTTAAGGGTACACGTGTCTGTGGAGTGCTCAGCCACTTACACGTTAATTTCACGAGCAGGCTGTTCTGTTGATCGGATCATCGTCGTAACCGACGGGGTGCTTCCAGGGTGTCAGCATCATGATCGTAAGAATTGTGGTTTCGATTCCTGGACCGGGCGACGCGTTGTGTTCTTGAGGAAAACACTTCAATTCACGTTGGTTCAGTCCACTCAGCTGGCAAAAATGAGTAATGCTGCGATGACTGGCGTCCCATCCAGCTGGGAAACACATACGCCATTGAAACCGGGAAACTGGGCCCATGAGCCAGGCTAGGCTTTAAAATGGCACATTTATTTTTTATTTAATATATCACTTTACCGGGAACCGCTTTACGAGACTCCGGATTTATGAGTTGTAATTTTCAAGCACAAGATCCAAATTTTGAACGAAGAGCAAAAGTTTCTGCTACCAGAAAAAATGATTCTGCATGTTACCGAGAAATTTATAGAGAGCAAAAAGAAAGAAAAAAAGCTTTTTTTAAGCAAACAACTCTAGTCTTGTTTTTTACAAAGAAATCTACTGGTCCGTCTACGAGTGCAAGTGAATCGGTGATCGTATCTACAAGTGATGGTCTAGAAGGAGTTAAAGTGATTTAGAAATTTTCTTTTTTTTAGTATAAAAGATCTTGACATTCTTTTTACTTTACATAAAATATTCTTTACATTTTACTGTTGTTTTATTGCCATTTATTTACAAGTATCATAAATTTTATGGGTAAAATATTTTTCTGGGAATAAATTAGGATTTATAACATTGCTGCAATGGGAAATTATTACTCAGCTTTACGAGTTTTCGCATGACCAGCGTTCTTCGGGAACAGGTTAACTCGTATATCGAGGCATTAGTGTATACATAAGGCGAGCTGGCAGAATTGTTCACACGTCGGACGAAATGCTTATCGGCATTTCGTCCGTTTTCAAATTCTGAGTTCAAATTCCGCCGAGGTCGACTTTGCCTTTCATCCTTTTACGGGGGCGGAGAGTCAATAAAATAAATACTAGTTGAGTACTGGGGTCGATTTAGTAAACTTACATCTATATGTATATATACATGCATTATATATATGTATGTATGTATGTATGTATGTATGTGTGTATGTATGTATGTATGTATAGAGAGAGAGGTGGGTCAGTGTGCGGACAGGATAGTTAGCAGGCCGGGCAAAATTCTTACCGGCATTTCATCCGTCTTTACGTTCCGAGTTCGAATTCCACCGAGGTTGATTTTTTTTCTTCATTCTTTCGAGGTCGATACCTTCCCCCAATATTTCTGGCCTTGTGCCAAAATTTGAAATCAATACATGTGTGGGGGGGGGTGTATGCATGCATGCATATCTTTTTGTCTGCTCCACCACTATCTCTTGACAACCGGCATTGGTTTGGTTATGTCCCCATAAACTAGCTGTTCAACATAAGAAACCGATAGAATATCACACTTTAGAAAATAGATACTAAGATTGATTTGATCGTCTAAACCCGTCCAGCTGGTGCCCCAGCACGGCCGTAGTCCAATGATTGAACAAGTGTAAAAAAAAAATATCAAAAGAATTCATTATTCTAGGTTTACCCTCCAACAAATTCCTGGCCCCTTGCCAAGGTCCTTTATGTAACCTCTTGCTCCTTGGGCTGTAAGAGTTACCTATCCCTGAAAATGACGCTCTCTTGAGATGTGGTGAAAAAGAGAGAAAGGTGGGCGGGGAGAGAACACAAAATCAGAGAAAGGGAAATCTTGTGACAAAAGGTTAGATACATAGACAGACAAACAGACAGACGGGTTGATAGTTAGGTAGGTAGATAGATAGATAGATAGATAGATAGATAGATAGATAGGTAGATAGATAGATAGATAGATATAGATAGATAGATAGATAGATAGATAGATAGAGAGAGAGAGAGATAGAGAGAGAGAGAAAGAGAGAGAGAGAGCAGAGAGAGATAGACAGACAGGTTGGT
>NC_043018.1:22615815-22650815 GCF_006345805.1 Octopus sinensis
GGGATCTATATTTCTCTGTCCGTGTTTTAGGACAGTGACGTAGGCTACAATTTAAGGGACAGTCTACGGCATAACTACAGATGTATACCTCCACTCCGACTTCTGTATAGAGAAGCTCTCGTCTTCGTTTGACACGTTAAAACACTATTGCTATTGTTATTTGTGGTTATCTTCCTCTGTTATAATTCCATTCACCTCTACGAAACCTTATAATGTTAAATTCACATCTCTACTTTGTACGTATTCGATTTTCAGCCATCACGGAAGGATAAGAAGTAAAGTTCACATTTGTTGTTAATTAACATCCTGATGAATTTGACAATGGTTATGAACGTTCCAACCGTGACCTAGCCATTTAATTATCGGTTTTTATTTCGTTTTTTGAAATTTTTTTGTCTTTTATTGAGACATTGTTTATCTAAGCGTACACTAACTAAAGGGTCTTTTGTCGTTATATAGACCCAGTAAAGTCCTTCTCCCACATTGCCCTTATTTTATTGACTCCGAGAGGATGAAGGGTAAAGTCGACTTTGGCAGGATTTGAACTCAGAACATAAAGGCGGACGAAATATTGCTCCGCATTCTGCCGGCTCCCCAAACAAATGATTGCTATGTCCATCCCACTTTATAATTCAGGAACAGTGTATCTAGGACTACACTATTAAATGTTTCTTTCCTTGTTTAGCCCCAATAAAATACTCTTTTCTACTCTCGGCACAAGGCCCGAAATTTTGGGGGAGGGGGCCAGTCGATTAGATCGACCCCAGTATGCAACTGGTACTTAAATTATCGACCCCGAAATGATGAAAGACAAAGTCAACCTCGGCGGAATTTGAACTCAGAACGTAAAGACAAACGAAATACCACTAAGCATTTCGCCCGGCATTCTACCGTTTCTGCCAGCACGCCGCCTTGCCCCAATAAAATACTGATGCAGCAGACAAAATGTTTTAGCTCTGTCCCTTACGCCTTAGGGCTACAGACATAGTATATCTCGGACTACGGTGTCTAATGTGTCTTCCCTTGTTTAGCCCTTGGTCAAGCCTGATGTAACAGACAAATGGTAAAGATGATGCTGATGTGATCATATAGGCGCAGGAGTGGCTGTGTGGTAAGTAGGTTGCTTACCAACCACATGGTTCCGGGTTCAGTCCCACTGCGAGGCTCCTTGGGCAAGTGTCTTCTACTATAGCCTCGAGCTGACCAAAGCCTTGTGAGTGGATTTGGTAGACAGAAACTGATAGAAGCCCGTCATATATATGTATATATATATATATGTATATGTGCGTGTATGTTTGTGTGTCTGTGTCTGTCCCCGTAGCATTGCTTGACAACCGATGCTGGTGTGTTATGTCCCCATCACTTAGCGGTTCGGCAAAAGAGACCGATAGAATAAGTACTGGGATTACAAAGAATAAGTCCTGGGGTCGAGTTGCTCGACTAAAGGCAGTGCTCCAGCATGGCCGCAGTCAAATGACTGAAACAAGTAAAAGAGTAAAAAAAAAAAAAAATAGAGTAACGTACAAAACTACATCAGTGTAGAATATTTGAAGAAAACTACCAAGTGAAATTTAGAAATAGTTCAAGTAGCTGGAAGAAATTTAAACAAGGTTTATTTTGGCTGTTCACTGATTTTGTAGAGGCTCCTGCTTTAGTAAGGCAGAGTTTCAGAAGAGATGTTCCTTACTTGATGAGGAAAGAAAAGGATATGCTTTTCCTTCATTTTTTTAGTATTCCTGTTTTATACAATGCTTATTATTATTCTGGAGGCGCAATGGCCCAGTGGTTAGGGCAGCGGACTCGCGGTCATAGGATTGCGGTTTCGATTCCCAGACCGGGCGTTGTGAGTGTTTATTGAGGGAAAACACCTAAAGCCCCACGAGGCTCTGGCAGGGGATGGTGGTGATCCCTGCTGTACTCTTTCACCACAACTTTCTCTCACTCTTACTTCCTCTTTCTGTTGTACCTGTATTTCAAAGGGCCGGCCTTGTCACTCTCTGTGTCACGCTGAATATCCCCGAGAACTACGTTAAGGGTACATGTGTCTATGGAGTGCTCAGCCACTTACACGTTAATTTCACGAGCAGGTTGTTCGGTTGATTCACATCAACCGGAACCCTCGTTGTCGTAACCGACGGAATGCTTCCAAATTATTATTCTAATGATTTGGTTAGTTTTTTTTTACCCAAAGATTTTCAGTATTGCAATTGGTCTAATTTTATTTGTCTCTTCCCTCTAATTTCATACATTTTTGCTCCCCACTTCCATAATTGTTCCGTTCTCCCTCAGGTATGGGACATCTCTTCCACAACTCTGCCTTAATCATCTAAATATTGATTTCAAATTTGCTGGGGGGAGGGACACATACGCCACAGAAACCGGGCCCATGAGCATGGCTAGGCTTGAAAAGGGTGACGTTGGTCAGTGTTCAGCAGATCAAGGAATTCTTATCTTGCTCGGAAACAGGGAAGGGTTGGTAACTGGAAGAGCATCCAGTCATAGAAAATCTGTTTCAAAAAATTATATCTGATCCATGCAAGCATGGAAAAGTAAACATTAAAATAATGATGATGTTGATAGTGATGATGATGATGAACAGTTCTTGTTTTTTTTTCTTAATATTTTTCTTATGTCTTAATTCCAGGTCAAAAAATACTCCAAAGCAAGCACGTCTGAGAGTACTTTATTTGATTCCTTTTATTCCGATGATGAAAGGAAGAATATTCTAGATTGCTTCAACAAAGCATCAGAAATAGAATTGTTAGCCACCAGACATCTCAACAAAATCAAAACTTCCTCTGTTATATCTCACCGCGAACAATTTGGTAATTTTTCAACTTTGAACCAAATTTCTAAAGTTCCTGGTTTGAGTTTCCTTGAACTGCAGAAATTATTCAACACTTTAAGGTCCTTAAATCATGAGAAAATGAAAGAACTGGTGCCTGCTTCCATGTTATCTCCAGAAGTTACAAGAAGTCAACCAAACATGACCAAACAAATAAGTGATGTATGTATGTTTTATCTTTTATCTCTTACTGGATTCAGTCATTATTCTACAGCCATGCTGGAGCACAGCCTCGAAATTTTAGTCAAATCTATGGACCCGCATATTTGTTTGTTTTTTTTTTAAAGCCTGGTATTTTATTGGTGTCTTTTGCTGACCCGCTAAGTCACAGGGATGTAAACACACCAACACCGGTTGTCAAGTGGTGGGGCAAGACAAACACAGGTACAAAGGCACACACAAATAGACACATATATACATATACACAACAGGCTTCTTTCAGTTTCCATCTACCAAACCCACTCACAAGGCTTTGGTCAGCCCAAGGCTATAGTAGAAGACACTTACCCAAGGTGTCACACAGTGCCACTGAAATTGGAGTCATGTGGTTGGGAAGCAAGCTTCTTACCACACAGCCTTGCCCACAATTATATGTTTATTTTTGTGTCTTTTCATTACCTCATTTAGGACAGCAGATTAGCAAAGTTGTTAGAATGTCCAATAAAACTTTATATATAATTTTCATATATATATATATATATATATATATTAAAATTATACATTAGGGTATCTACGAGATACCACCATGCTGAAAATAGCAGCCATGAACCGACTCTAAAACCACCTTAAGTTTTCATATAGCAAACGGTGTTGGTGTGTTTACATCCCTGTAACTTAGCGGGTCAGCAAAAGACACCAATAAAATACCAGGCTTTAAAAATAAAAAAAACAAGTATGCGGGTCCATACATTTGACTAAAATTTCGAGGCAGTGCTCCAGCATGGCTGCAGAATAATGACTGAATCATATAGCAAACATGTTTGCTATATGAAAACTTAAGGTGGTTTTAGAGTCAGTTCATGGCTACTATTTTCAGCATGGTAGTATCTCGTAGTTACCCTAATTTATAATTTTAATAATTATTACCTTTGAAGGTTATTTTTTCCATGCTGACCACTTGATAAGTTCGTTATTTTATTTTAAATTAACGATCTTACCCTTATTTATATAAATTTATATATATACTAGCAGTATTGCCCGGCGTTGCTCGGGTTTGTAAGGGAAATAACTATATAAGCATTTTTAGAGAGTTACTTCCCTTATAGATGCCAATTCGGGCTTTCTTAGCCATTTCTGTTTTGGTGTCTTCAAGCCATGAAGTCGTTGTTCTAAAAGAACGCTGGTCTCCTTGACAACGCTTTACGACATTGATTTCCTTACACTCCCTTCCCCACAGCTTCACGAATGAGGGAAGACGGGGGAGAAGCAAACAGGTGCAGGTTTGACCACGGACGCCGACTCCGCCGCCATCGACACACGAAAAATTATGCATTAAAATGGAATAAAAAATGATGTTAAATTATTTTTAAAATCGTAGACTCATCGTAGACGCGCGCTAATACTGAGACGAGCTCGATATGAATCACGACTATAAGATACCCGAATTTGGTTAAACTGCACTGCAAAATGTGGGAGGAGTTAGGAATCTAAATCGAAGGGGACAGACACTCACACAACTACATGTATATATATATATATATATATTAAAATTATACATTAGGGTATCTACGAGATACCACCATGCTGAAAATAGCAGCCATGAACCGACTCTAAAACCACCTTAAGTTTTCATATAGCAAACGGTGTTGTGTGTTTACATCCTGTAACTTAGCGGGTCAGCAAAAGACACAATAAATACCAGGCTTTTAAAAAAAAAAAACAAGTATGCGGGTCCATACATTTGACTAAAATTTTGTGGCAGTGCTCCAGCATGGCTGCAGAATAATGATTGAATCATATAGCAAAAATGTTTGCTATATGAAAACTTAAGGTGGTTTTAGAGTCAGTTCATGGCTACTATTTTCAGCATGGTAGTATCTCGTAGATACCTTAATTTATAATGTTAATAATTATTACCTTTGAAGGTTATTTTTTCCATGCTGACCACTTGATAAGTTCGTTATTTTATTTTAAATTAACGATCCTACCCTTATTTATAAAAATTTATATATATAGGTGCAGGAGTGGCTGTGTGGTAAGTAGCTTGTTTACCAACCACATGGTTCCGGGTTCAGTCCCACTGTGTGGCATCTTGGGCAAGTGTCTTCTGCTATAGCCCCGGGCCGACCAATGCCTTGTGAGTGAATTTGGTAGACGGAAACTGAAAGAAGCCCGTCGTATATATGTATGTATATATATATATGCGTGTTTGTGTGTCTGTGTTTGTCCCCCTAGCATTGCTTGACAACTGATGCTGGTGTGTTTATGTCCCCGTTACTTAGCGGTTCGGCAAAAGAGACCGATAGAATAAGTACTGAGCTTACAAAGAATAAGTCCCGGGGTCGAGTTGCTCGACTGAAGGCGGTGCTCCAGCATGGCCACAGTCAAATGACTGAAACAAGTAAAAGAGTAAAGAGTAAAGAGTAATAATTACAAGTATGGTGATGCAGACAGGGAAAATAGAACTCACAAAACATGTATATTTTCATTAATACTTGACTGAAGGAACAAAGTGATTCAAGGCCTGAAAGTTTGTGTTTGATGAGTGCCAATGCTTGAAACACTTGGCCTTTGAGTCATTCTGTTGCTTTCGCTAAATACTAAACATATATATATATATAGAGAGAGAGAGAGAGAGTGAGGAAAAACAACATTCGAGTGAAGTCCAAAAGCAACTTTTGAGCGTGGTCGTTGCCAGTACCGCTGGACTGGCTCCCGTGCAGGTGACACATTAAAAAACACCATATGCACGTGGTCGTTGCCAGTACCGCTGGACTGGCTCCTATGCAGGTGACACATTAAAAAACACCATATGAGCGTGGTCGTTGCCAGTACCGCTGGACTGGCTCCCGTACAGGTGACACATAAAAAAACACCATATGCGCGTGGTCGTTGCCAGTACCGCTGGACTGGCTCCCGTACAGGTGACACATAAAAAAACACCATATGAGCGTGGTCGTTGACAGTACCGCTGGACTGGCTCCCGTGCAGGTGACACATAAAAAAACACCATATGAGCGTGGCCGTTGTCAGTACCGCCTGACTGGCCCTCATGCCAGTGGCACATGAAAGCACCTACTACACTCTTGGAGTGGTTGGCATTAGGAAGGGCATCCAGCTGTAGAAACTCTGCCAGATCAGATTGGAGCCTGGTGCAGCCATCTGGTTCGCCAGTCCTCAGTCAAGCCATCCAACCCATGCCAGCATGGAAAGCGGACGTTAAACGATGATGATGATGATGATGTCATTGCTCCTCAACTGTAAGGAACATAAGAACATATTAGTGTGGGGTCACTGGTTCATGAACTTAAATTGTTTGTCTAACAAGGCCTGTCAGTCTATATCAGGGTCCCAGCAGACAAAATGGAATAGGCATTGCCTGGGAGGATGGTGAGGAAGACATGCTGAAACTGCCACTCTGATTCATGGGGCTCACACTTGTAGATGGCCCTCTCCACCTCTTCACCTAGCAGTGAGTAGGGATGTCTCGTTGCTTTGGTTCTGTCTTTCTGCATTTTGAATTTAACCCTTTAGCATTCAAACCGGCCATATCCGGCCAAAATATTTAACCTGTTTTATATTGAAACTGACCAGATCTTGCCTCTCACCTCAGCCCTACCATGTCGTTCTAAAACTAAAAAAAATCACATCACTGAAATCTCTAAACTACAAGATAATGCAGGATTAATTCAAACCATTTTCAAGCGGGTGGCACGTAAAAAGCACCCACTACACTCTCGGAGTGGTTGGCGTTAGGAAGGGCATCCAGCCGTAGAAACACTGCCAGATTTGACTGGGCCTGATGAAGCCTTCTGGCTTCGCAGACCCCAGTAGAACCGTCCAACCCATGCTAGCATGGAGAACGGACGCTAAACGATGATGATGATGATGGTGATGAAACATCACATTTGACAGAATAATATGAACACTAAAGGGTTAAATCCTGATATACTAAACCAATTTCCTCCCCATCTCTCTCCCTCTGTGGTGGTGGTGGTGATGTGTAATCTTAAGTGTTGTAAAGAGCATTGCATCACAGTGGTTGATGTAATGAACAGCTGTTGCTATGTGCACGTAAGACAGCTGCTTTGATTTGGACATGTGAAGAAGTAAGTAAGCAATGACTTCTTGGCCATATTCATAAAAGTGTGTATTTTAACGACAGAGACAGTATTAATGCCAAGAGTGGAGGTGCAATGGCCCAGTGGTTAGGGCAGCGGACTCGCGGTCATAGGATCGTGGTTTCGATTCCCAGACTGGGCGTTGTGTGTGTTTAGTGAGCGAAAACACCTAAAGCTCCATGAGGCTCTGGCAGGGGTTGGTGGTGATCCCTGCTGTACTCTTTCACCACAACTTTCTCTCACTCTTTCTTCCTGTTTCTGTTGTACCTGTATTTCAAAGGGCCGGCCTTGTCACTCTCTGTGTCACGCTGAATATCTCCGAGAACTACGTTAAGGGTACACGTGTCTGTGGAGTGCTCAGCCACTTACACGTTAATTTCACGAGCAGGTTGTTCCGTTGATCGGATCAACCGGAACCCTTGTCGTCGTAACCGACGGAGTGCTTCCATCAATTAATGCCAAGAAGCAATATTCATCATGGATGTTCTGTTGGAACAAACTATACTGAAGTAGATACCACAAGGGAAACTCTCACACAGGTTTTTGGTGCAAAATGCACACTTGTTTATATCGCTAGTGGAGAGTCAAGCAAACATACAGTTTGCATCAAAAGCCAATAGAAGTTTCTCGGATCTTTACCTTTTGACGTACAGATTTTAAAAAATAATTTTTTTGTAACTAAACACTTTCAAACTTTGGACACTGGTAGAATGTGTCATATAAAACATGTTTTACTCTTAGCATTTTTGAGAAAAATTTATATTTATGAAGTAATTTCACGTCAAAATAGGCCTATTTCAGTCATTTCAACCAATCAATGACGTGTATTCAGCTGAATAAAATTACTGCTGTTGTTTGTCAACAATAATTATCGATGGTGTATTTTTTATTTGTCACTGTTATTTATGACATTGTTTGTGCGTTTGTACTGGTTTTAGCTTTAAGGTTTTAGGGTTAGGGTTGTCATAAATGACAGTGACAAACGAAAAATACAGCACCGAAAGTTCTTGTTGACAAACAACGACAGTAATTTTATTCAGCTGAATACACATCATTGATTGGTTGAAATTACCGAAATAGGCCTACTTTAACGTGAAATTACTTCATAAATATAAATTTTTCTTAAAAATGCTAAGAGTAAAACATGTTTTATATGACACATTCTACCAGTGTCCGAAATTTGAAAGTGTTGAGTTACAAAGAATTATTCACCTACATATATATATATATATATATATATTTGTTGAAATGGAAAGATGAATTTTCTTGTTACAGATTATTCAAAAGTTTAACCGATACCTGGGTAGCAAAAATCACAGCAGAAAAAACACGGTTGGAGATAAGACCATTTGGTGTTGCAACCGTGCATTGGTGCGGATAATTGAAGTTTAATATAATTAGTGAATGGAAGAAATGGAGTTGAACGAAGATTGTACAGAATTCCTTTTATTACATTCTACACATGTTTCAAGGGCCACAATTTTCCAAATTCTGATTAAATAAGGATACCATATTGCAGCTTTCTCTTCAGGAAAAACCAGGAATTACGTTGTCAGAACAAAACAAAACAGAGGCGCAGCAAAGCAATTCGAACGAGGACGCTCCTTAAGAGCCCATGGGTAAACTTGCTTTGCTGCGCCTCTGTTTTGTTTTGTTCTGACAACGTAATTCCTGGTTTTTCCTGAAGAGAAAGCTGCAATATGGTATCCTTATTTAATCAGAATTTGGAAAATTGTGGCCCTTGAAACATGTGTAGAATGTAATAAAAGGAATTCTGTACAATCTTCGTTCAACTCCATTTCTTCCATTCACTAAATATATATATATATATACACACATATATAGTTCATATCACAAGGTGAGGTCTTATCTCCATTCGACAACAGGTAAACAAGTACTAACATACACGAACACTCATTAGCACACATTTTATGCATGTATGTTAAATAACTTGTGATCGCGTGTGTACCGTTGGCGATTTTTTCCCTCTGTCTTCCCTTCTCTGGATCTTTCCTTCTCCTATGTTTCCGACGAAGAGCTCCGCTCGAAATGTTAAACCCCTCCTTCTTTCCTGAGCGTCCAATAATACTATATTTGTTCCACATCCTCGCGTTGTTGTGTTCTTTTGTGCTTTCTTGTTTGGATTAACTTTATGTATGTGTATATATTTAATGATTTTTTTTTTTAATTCCTTTTCTTTTTTTTTTTTCTGTCTCCCAAACAGTCTATAACAAGTCTTGTAGCCTTAGACATTCAGACTGATCGTATCACATGGTTGAAAATGTCTCGAAACCTTGACGTAGTCGACTGGAATCAAACAATGATTTTCAATAAGCTCTATATGAAATATGATGTTACTGCATACTTTGAAAAGGTATTCTCTTTTCTTTCATATCACAACTAACCCTTTTGTTACACAATTTTTTTTTTTTATTTATTCATTTATTTTGTGTTTGGTTAGTGTTATTTCCTATTTGCTTCTCTCTAGAAATCAAAAAGAATAACTACCATCCCTTCAAACTTTGCTTCTGTGACCTGGACATCAGTGTTTTGAAACTGACTTTATTTTCCATTACATTTCAGACTGATTCAGCACTGAGTGGCTGAAGCAGAATTTTCTAGAACTTTCTAAAAGTTTCAAGAACTTTCTAAAAGTTTCAAAAACTTCCAGAACGTTCTCGTGGTATAAATACAGAGATCGTAAGCTCAGTGTGTGCAGAGAAGCATAAATGTCACATTTTGCTTATATATTGTGTTTGTGTTCAGCGGTTCAACAGCTGTTTCGTTAGGATAAATATCATTAAATGTATAACTATATAATAAAATTTTAAAGTACTCTTTACTAAAATTATCAGGAATATTATGTTATGTTAATCAGAAAACTTCTACGTTTATGCTAAGTATGTTGCTGTAAAAGATTGTTTTAACTGATTATGTATATAGGCATAGGAGTGACTGTGTGGTAAGTAGCTTGCTTACAAACCACATGGTTCCGGGTTCAGTCCCACTGTGTGGCACCTTGGGCAAGTGTCTTCTATTTTAACCTTGGGCCGACCAAAGCCTTGTGAGTGGATTTGGTAGACGAAAACTGAAAGAAGCCCGTCGTATATATATATATATATATATATATATATATAATATATGTGTGTGTGTGTGTCTGTGTGTGTTTGCTAAATATTGTTGCTGGTGTGTTTACGTCCCCAGAACTTAGCGGTTCGGCAAAAGCCAATAGAATAAGTACTAGGCTTACAAAAGGCGGTGCTTCAGCATGGCCACAGTCAAATGACTGAAACAAGTGAAAGAGTATTCTTGTTAGTATGCCTCATCTGGATTTACTGCAATGTATTAACAACTGACAGTTTAATGACCTGTTATCACCTGAGCTCTTAATTACCTGGAGGAAATCCAGGTATTTGATTACATTTGAAACTAATAGTAATTGTAACATTTTTATTAATCTACGAGAATATTTTATATACAGCATTAAAATTGATATATAAATTATTTCTTCAGATTCATAATTGCATTGAAAACCTACCTAAAGCAAGTATATACACCCTGGAGAATAAAACCTACCGCTACCCAAGTCTACGAGTCGTACCATTTGTTGTCAGCCTACGAACCATCGAATCCATGCTGGTGACCATGTTGAACCATAACTACAACGTGGACAAGACTCATCGTGTTTACACCATCAGACCGAATGCCATTAACAGACTCTTTAACCTGTCCATCGGGGGTGAACGAGTGAGTGGACAACACATATTCAGAGACATCATCAACCACAAAAGAACGTACTGTGACCTCGATGTAAATATATCTAGGCCACTCTCCGACCGCTTCTTCCAGTACGATACGGTGCAGCAAGAAAAGATAACCTGTTGTTTACTACAAGCACTATCATTTTACAAATTAATTATTCTCAATAAATGAATCTTTGATTTCCTACTTCATTCTGTCATTAGACTGTGGCCATGTTGGGGCACTGCCTTGAAGAATTTTTAGTCAAATGTATCAACCCCAGTAATTATTCTTTTAAAGCCTGCTACTTATTCTATCAGTTTCTTTTGTTGAATTGCTAAGTCCATTGTATATACATTTATATATAGGACTTGTCCCAAACTTTGGCATCGAGAGTTACACAAATACTAGAACTGGGCACCACTGCATAGTGCCAAGGACTCCAAATTTGCCATCAAGATGTAGGACAAGATACTGTGATAGCCTGGGCTTCAGAGGTCCACAGATCTTCAATATCCTCCCGAAGAACCTGAGAGACCTGCATGGGGTGGATGCAGATGTCTTTAAAATGAAACTGGATCTCTTCTTGTCAGGTATCCCAGATGAACCAACTTCACGGCAGGAGGTGCAGATGAGGGCAGCTGTATCAAACTCTCTCATGCACCAAATGGCAATTGCTAAAAAGAATTCGTGAAGTAAAATCATGTAGCAACACCAAATGGTGGTGCCACAGCTCGTGAGCTGAAACTAGATAAAATAAAATAAAAAATAAATTTTAAAAAAATATATATATATATATATATATATAAACGGCAGTGCATCAACATGGCCGCAGCAGTGCACCTTATATCTCAGGAATAATACCAGAAAATACTCAAATATTTAACAATATGTTAAGATATTTAAGGCTGTACCATTAGCTTATGTTTATCATATATGAAACACTGAAACAGTTCAGAAAAATTACATCCTATACATGAAAATACCTATAATTATACATGGCCGATGCCAGCGCCGCCTCGACTGGCTTCCGTGTCGGTGGCACGTAAAAAGCACCATCCGAATCGTGGCCGAAGCCAGTACCGCCTCGACTGGCTTCCGTGCCGGTGGCACGTAAAATGCACCAATCTGACCGTGGCCAATGCCAGCCTCGCCTGGCACCAGTGCATGTGGCACGTAGAAAGCACCCACTACACTCATGGAGTGGTTGGCGTTAGGAAGGGCATCCAGCTGTAGAAACATTGCCAGATAAGACCGGAGCCTTGTGCAGCCTTCTGGCTTCCCAGATCCCCGGTCGAACCGTCCAACCCATGCTAGCATGGAGAACAGACGTTAAGCGGTGATGATATATATATATATGTTTTTGTTTTTTATGTTCTCGTTTCATTGTTTCTAAGTTTTTTTTTATGTCCTGTACCCATATATGAATGTATATATACATATACACTACCGTCAGAAATTAATTAGCACCCTTGATTTGCTCTTCACTCAAGGTATGTGCTGTCACCTAGTGGCCATATCTCGAACTATTGCTTTGTTGCGAGTTCACTGTTGCGCAGAACGATGACGTAACTTTGCAGAGCAGTTTGAGAGTCTACAGCCTTATGATGTTGACATAGCAGTGCAACAAATTGGAGTGCGGATGCAGACAAATCTTCCTTTGTTTAATAGATATAGGTAGCGCCTCACAAGGACCGAAATCACACCATACTAAGTTTTCTCATCGCGTAAGACGTTTTGAACAGCTCATAGGTTAATTGATTTAACCTATTTAATGTAGAAATTTGAGAATTAATTTCTGACGCAAGTGTATATATGTAGGTAAGTAGATATATGTATCTACTTATATATATATATTATATATATAGAAAGAGAGAGAGGAAATGGTGAAGGGGAGAGGAGAAGAACAGGGAAAGAGTGAGAGAGAAAAACAGAAAGGAAGAACAAGAGAGTGAGATAGATAGACAGAAAAGAGAAAGAATAAATGTGCGCATCGTAATTATCAAGATAAAACTTACTTGGAAAAGGATGCGTGGCATTCGATCATATAATAATAATATAAATATATGCATATATGGGTACAGGACATCAAAACAATGAGACAGAATGAGAAACGAGAACATGTATATAGGCGCAGGAGTGGCTGTGTGGTAAGTAGGTTGCTTACCAACCACATGGTTCCGGGTTCAGTCCCACTGCGTGGCATCTTGGGCAAGTGTCTTCTACTATAGCCTCGGGCCGACCAAAGCCTTGTGAGTAGATTTGGTAGACGGAAACTGAAAGAAGCCCGTCGTATATATGTGTATATATATATATATATATATATATATATATGTGTGTTTGTGTCGGCTGGCCCCCGTGCTGGTGACACGTAAAAGCACCGTCCGTTCGTGGCCGTTTGCCAGCTCTGTCTGGCCCCGTGTCGGTGGCACGTAAAAAACACCCACTACACTCGCGGAGTGGTTGGCGTTAGGAAGGGCATCCAGCCGTAGAAACAATGCCAGATCTGACGAAGCCTTCCAGCTTCACAGACCCCAGTTGACCCGTCCAACCCATGCTAGCATGGAAAGCGGACGCTAAATGATGATGATGATGTGTGTGTATATGTTTGCGTTTGTCCCCCTAGCATTGCTTGACAACCGATGCTGGTGTGTTTACGTCCCCGTCACTTAGCGGTTCGGCAAAAAAGAGACCGATAGAATAAGTACTTGGCTTACGAGGAATAAGTTCCGGGGTCGATTTGCTCGACTAAAGGCGGTGCTCCAGCATGGCCGCAGTCAAATGACTGAAACAAGTAAAAGTGTAAAAGAGGCATAAATTTATATATATATAGTTCAAATTCACAGAAAAACAAAAGACGAAGACAGGTGTAGGAACAAGCAAGTGTATTAGTTTAACACAAGAAAAATGGAAAATTCATTTCCATTTCAAGCCTACATATACACACACATATATAGACGTGTATGTGCACGTATACAAATGTATGAATAAAAGTTAATTTATTTTTTGGTAATTATTTTCAGCTCTTGCTAATACACTTGACGATAGAGTTCTTCATGCTTCTAATCCAATTGACTTCAAGTACTCCTTTCGACACTCTAAGTCGTCATATGGCCTCGTGTGTGCTGTCCATACAGGCACTCCTTTGAAAAGCCGCATAGCTTTAATGTATTTCTGAGAAAAATAGTGAAAAAAAAAAAAATTTAAAAAGAGAAAACTTACAAATCACATAAGCCAACACAAAATTAATTTATATATATATACTACTAATCTTTATATATAAAAGAGAAGTTGTGTGTCTGTCTCCTACGATTTAGATTCCTAACTACTCCCACATTTTGCGGTGCAGTTTAACCAAAACTGGGTATCTTATAGTCATGATTCATATCGAGCCCTTCTGAGTATTAGCGCGCGTCTACGATTTAAAAAAAAATTTACCATCATTTTTTTTCCATTTTAATGCATTTTTTCGATATTATATAAGGGAAGTAACTCTCTAAAAATGTCTACGATGAGTCAACGATTTTAAAAAAAATTTACCATCATTTTTTTTCCATTTTTAATGCATTTTTTGGCTATAACTCTCTAAAAATGCTTATATAGTTATTTCCCTTACAAACCCAAGCAATGCCGGGCGATACTGCTAGTATAGGATAAAATTTTTTTCAGAAAAAGTTTCACCTAAAGTGGCAGCATATTAAAAGTTTAAAAGTTAAAATTTAAAATTATAAACAAGGGCAAAAGAAAAATTATTTCTATGCCAATATGCTGATAACATCGTCAATTTCCACATTTCATTATACATCTCTCTCTATATAAACGGCAGTTTGTCTGTGTGTGTTTCTGTGTGTCTGTTTGGTTGTACCCTCACCCTGACCACGGCTTTCAACCGATTCTGATGAAACTTGACACACACATAGCCCAATGTCATAATTCAAAACTAACGCAGCGAAAATTTTGAAAAGTTCCCCCAGTTCTGAAAAAAATCGATAAATTCGACATGGGGTCGAGAATCAGAAACACAAACCATAGACTGTCTAGGGGACGCAACTCGACCTTTTTAACTAAAAAAAAAATTTACCATAATTTTTTTTCCATTTTTTGGTTATAACTCTCTAAAAATGCTTTATAGTTATTTCCCTTACAAACCCGAGCAACGCCAGGCGATACTGCTAGTCCACTATAAATACATGTTGTGCTATATCCCCTCTCTCTCTTTCGGAGAGGCACTGAGCACCTACACGGACACACACACGGCAGTAACTTCCGCCTACCGAATTCAATGACAAAGCTTCGGTCGACTCGGGGCTAGAGCGGAAGACACCTACCCAAAGAGCCATGCAGTGGGACTGAACCCGAAACCATGTAGCTAGGAAGCAAGCTCCCTAACCACACAGCCATGTATATATATGGATAGAGAGTGGTGTGTGGCTATATTGTAAGAAGCTTGCTTCCCAACTACATGGTTCCAAGTTCAGTCTCACTCTGCAGCACCTTAGGCAAACGTCTTCTACAATAGCTTCAGGCCTACCAAAGCCTTATAAGGGGATTTGGTAGGTGGAAACTAAAAGAAGCTCATTATATGTGTGTGTGTTCTCTCACATTCATCTTCTATATTGACCTCACACTGCTCTCTTTCCAGATGGATGAAGCCATGGATTCAACTCTTCAGCAAGACACTCACTCCTCTCCCTCTGCCATACTTTCCTATTCCTCAACTTATACCCTTCTCAGTTGAGGGATCTTGTCTAGTAGGTAATTGGTGACTTTGCCAGTATTGATGCCTCGAAAAAGAAAAAAAAAACACAGCATACAGTGAAGTGGTTGGCATTATGAAGGGCATCCAGCTGTAGAGGCCAGACAAAACTGACATTGGAGTTCTGTGCAGCCAGTTGGCTCCTCAGTTCATGTCGAACAGTCCAACCCATGCCAATATGGAAAATATGACATTAAATGGTGATATTATGCATGCTCATATACAGTTAAAGTCAGAGTCTAATAAGAAGTACAAAAAATTTTTAGGAAATCAACTTTTTATTCAGCAAAAGAGACTGACAGAATAAGTACTAGGCTTACAAAGAATAAATCCTGGGGTCGATTTGCTCAATCGACTAAAGGTGGTGCTCCAGCATGGCCATAGTCAAATGACTGAGTAAAAGAGGAAGAACACAACACAACACCCAGTCTAGGAATTGAAATCAGGATCTCGCAATCATCAGTGCAACACCCTAACCCAGTGCTATTCAAACTTGTTGCTGGAGTGGAACCCCAAGGAAACATTCCACTGGCTCGAGGAACCCCTGTCCAAAAACTTAATAGTCATATGCACACATATCTGCACAGGAGTTAAAAATTACTGCCGAATTTAGCAGTTTTGTAACTTCTTGCGGAACCCCTGGACTGAACTGGCGGAACCCTGGTTGAAAAGCACTGCCCTAACCACTAGGTGACATAGCCTCACTAAAATGTAAAATAATAATGATGTAATTACAACTAACCTTGGAATCAAGGGTGAATCGATGGTACATCCCAGCTGGTAACACTATAAGATCTTTTTTCTCAGAATATATACGGATCCACTTGTCATTTTTGTCCCGTACATCAAAGTAACCAGACCCATTCAATATCAAACGAATTTCATCATCAGTGTGAAGGTGTTCTGAGAAGAAGGTCTTCATCTGAAACAAAAAAAGAAGACGGTAAAGAGACAACATCATGTAATGAGGATATTTTTTCAGATGAGGACAGCTGCATAAAGAAGTATTGATCTCTAATTGTGGAGGGAACCTGAGGAAGAGGTAGACCCAGGACGATGTGGGACAAGGTGGTGGAATATAAATCTTCAGATGTAGAGTCACATAGAAGCAATGACATGTGACTAAGACATCTGGTGATCTGCTGTGCTCGAGAAGACCTTTCAAGCTAAGTGAACATCGTGGCAGACATTATGATCACCATGCAAAGAAATAACAGGTAACCTAAGGCAACTGTTTTTTTATGTTTATTCACCACTAATCTGCTGCCCTGGATTAATCTGGTACCTTATAAACTGACTTTGAAAGCATGAAAGACAAAAATAACCCTCACCAGGATTCGAACTCAGACTGCAGCAAACCCGGAAAAGTACCACAAAGCATGCTGTATTCAAATTTCTAATGACTAATTCCACAACTTTTTCCACCTCTGCACTCAATTCACTCACCCACCACTGCAGCAACCCACCCTGTCCTCCAACACCACTGAGCTGCAAAATCATCAGCACAGAGGGCAAAATGCTCGGCGGCATTTCATCTGTCTTTATGTTCTGAGTTCAAATCTCGCCAAGGTCAACTTTGCCTTTCAACATCCTAGGGTCAATAAAATAAGTACATCAACTCTAGTGCTCAACTGGTACTTATTTTATCGACTCAGAAACAATAAAAGGCAAGTCAACCTCAGCAGAATTTGAACTCGGAACAAGCAAACTGACTAAATACCGCTAAGCATTTTGCCCAGCATGCTAACAATTCTGCCAGCTCGCTGCCCTAATAACAATAATAATAATAATCCATTCTACTAAAGGCTCAAGGTCTGAAATTTTTAAGGAGGGGTCTAGTTAATTAGATCGACCTCAGTGTTTTATTGGTACTTAATTTATTGCCCTCCCAAAGAATGAAAAGCAAAAGCGAGGTGGTGAAGCACAATCTTCAGATTTTGGGCCTCACAGAGGCAATGACAAGCGACTGAGACCTTTGGCAATAGGCTGTGCTTGAGAAGACCTGGCAAGCCAAATAAGATCATAGACATGGCCAATGCCAGTGTCACATAACTGGCCCATTCATTAGCTGGACAATATGCTGTGCTTGTGAAAACCTATTGAGCCGAGTGAAATCATAATCGTGGCCGATACTAGAACCACCTGCCTGGCACCCAAGCCAGTGGCACATAAAAAGCACCATTTGAGCATTGGGCCTCATGGAGGCAGTGATGGGCGACCAAGAGCTTTGGCAATATACTGTGCTTGTGTAGACCTGTCAAGCCAAGTGAGACCATAGTTCTGGCCAATACCAGTGTGAGATCAAAGGCATCTGTGCTGGTGACGTGTAAAAAACACCCACTGCACTCTTGGAGTGGTTGGCATCAGGAAGGGCATCCAGCTGTAGAAACCTTACCAAATCAGATCAGAACCTGGTGCAGCTTCCCAGTAACTTAGTGATTCAGCAAAAGAAGCCGATAGAATAAAGACTAGGCTTACAAAGAATAAGTCCTGGGGTCAATTTGCTCGAATAAAAGCGGTGCTCCAGCATGGCCAGTCAAATGACTGAAACAAGTAAAAGAGTAAAGAGTAGGAGTATAAATGCACACTAACCATATTATCGAAATTAGGAAATCTAGAGGGATGGATATCCACTGTATCATCATAGGTGTAACCAAATTCTTTCTTTAAAGGTTCAAATTCACCATTGTAGGAATCGACATCAATCTGAAAAGAGAAAAATAAATGTTCTTAATAGATCTTTAGAAACACGGAAATGGATTTGTGGTTAAGAGTTTCACTTCACTTCTCAAACACATGGTTCCAGGTACAGTTCCAGTGCATGGCGCCTTGGACAAGTGTCTTCTGCCATAGCCCCAGGCTAACCAAAGCCTTACAAGTGGATTTGGAATAAGGAACTAAAACTAAAGTTCATCACACATACACATATATATATATGTATATATATATATATATATATATATATATATATATATATATATAAAGTATAGGAAAGAATGGAGCTGAACGAAGATTTAACAAAATTCCTTTATTTTATTTTCGTTGTGAGTTTGCTACCAAGGTATCAGTTATCTTTCGAATTATCCGTAATAAGATAATTCATTTGTCTACTTAAATAAATATATATATATATATATTTGGTAAAATAGAAAGATGAATAATCTTGTTGCAGATTAATCAAAAGTTTAACCGATACCTTGGTAGCAAAAATCACAGCAGAAGAAAGCACGGTTGGAGATAGAACCATTGGTGTTGCAACCATGCGTTGGTGCAGATAATTGAATTTTAATATTATTAGTGAATTGAAGAAATGGAGTTGAACGAAGATTGAACAGAATTCCTTTTATTGCATTCTACACATGTTTCAAAAGCCACAATTTTCCAAATTCTGATTGAAACATGTGTAGAATGCAATAAAAGGAATTCTGTTCAATCTTCGTTCAACTCCATTTCTTCAATTCACTAATAATATATATATATATATATATATATATATACAGTACTAGACCAAATTTCTGGCAAACTTGGATCTGGAAGTGGCCTGGATTTCTGGATTTTGGGGGGTTTCCAGAGACAGCCTAAATATATATCTCAAATATAACAAAAAACTATATTGTGTTTTGTAGATTATGTTGATATTTTGAAAATACCTCACAGAGTGATGATCATACCTAGGGTAGTTTGGGTTGCCCTTTTTTTGTTTGTTTAGCCACCCTGCCAAGGATAAGGCAAAGTCATGGTGATAGCTCCTACATAACGAGTATGTGTTCTGCAGTGTCTAGCATGTTGTCTGCTATCTTGCTCCAGGTTGGGCTGGTGGCTTACTTGATACCCAAATGTTGCCTGTGTCAAACATCATCATCATCATCATCGTTTAACGTCCGCTTTCCATGCTAGCATGGGTTGGACGATTTGACTGAGGACTGGCGAACCAGATGGCTGCACCAGGCTCCAATCTTGATCTGGCAGAGTTTCTACAGCTGGATGCCCTTCCTAATGCCAACCACTCCGAGAGTGTAGTGGGTGCTTTTACGCGCCACCAGCACGAGGGCCAGTCAGGCGGTACTGGCAACGGCCATGAAAATATTATTTTTTACGTGTCACCTGCACAAGTGCCAGTAAGGCAACGCTGGTAACGATCATGCTCAAATGGTGCTTTTTACGTGCCACCAGCACGAATGTCAGGTAGCCGCTCTGGAAATGATCATGCTCAGATGGTGTTCTTAGTGCTCCACTAGCACGGATACCAGTCATCGAATTTAATAACAGATATCTACACATAGTTACTCTTTTACTTGTTTCAGTCATTTGACTGCGGCCATGCTAGAGCACCGCCTTTAGTTGAGCAAGTCGACCCCCAGGACTTATTCTTTGTAAGCCTAGTACTTATTCTATCGGTCTCTTTTGCCGAACTGCTAAGTTATAGGGATGTAAACACACCAGCACCGGTTGTCAAGCGATGTTGGGGGGGACAAACACACACACACACACACATATATATATATATATATATACGACAGGCTTCTTTCAGTTTCCGTCTACCAAATCCACTCACAAGGCATTGGTCGGCCCGGGGCTATAGCAGAAGACACTTACCCAAGGTGCCATGCAGTGGGACTGAACTCCGAACCATGTAGTTGGTTAGCAAGCTACTTACCACACAGCCACTCCTGCGCCTGTTTTTTTGTTTGTTTTTTGTTTTTTTTCGTGACCGAAGCATAAACTGTATATTGACCCAAATTTCTACCAGATCGTTTATGTTAGAATTTAAAAAAAAAAAACCATTTACATTCCCAATGTATTTACGTTTTTGTAAATTCGTAATTACAAAAGAAAGAGGCAATCTTTCGTCTCTAGTAGACCTTTCCGTCGATTTCCGTAAAAAACTTCTTTTTTTTTTACATGTGGGCTTGTGGGAACTTTTGAAGTAATGAGAGCGAAAGACACTAAGAGAAAGCGATTGTATGACGAGGGAAGTTCTTTTGAAGTTACCGTGCATGGGAAGCATTGATGTACATGTGTGTGTGTAAGTTCCCGCAAGCCCATATGTAAAAAAAAAAAAAATTTTACGGAAATCGACGGAAAGGTCTACTAGAGACGAAAGATCACCAAGAAAGAAAAAAAATCACGAGTTTTAGCAATCACTGAATAGCGGGATTCTGGTTTAAGCCCTCCACCCCCACATTACCCCTCTTTTACATGTTTCAGTCATTTGACTGCGGCCATGCTGGAGCACCGCCTTTAATCGAGCAACTCGACCCCAGGACTTATTCTTTTGTAAGCCCAGTACTTATTCTATCGGTCTCTTTTGCTGAACCGCTAAGTAACGGGGACATAAACACACCAGCATCGGTTGTCAAGCAATGCTAGGGGGACAAACACAGACACACAAACACACACACGCACATATATATATATATATATATATATACATATATACGACGGGCTTCTTTCAGTTACCGTCTACCAAATCCACTCACAAGGCTTTGGTCGGCCCGAGGCTATAGTAGAAGACACTTGCCCAAGGTGCTACGCAGTGGGACTGAACCCGGAACCATGTGGTTGGTAAACAAGCTACTTACCACACAGCCACTCCTGTGCCCTCGTAACTTTTTTACTTTTTGAAATTTTCAGAAAAATTTTACGAATTTCTGTTCTTCCCACGAGAATTCATTCGATTAAACAAAAAAAAAAAAAAAAAAAGAAAGAAAAGAAAATCTTAAAAGCTCTCTTTCGAATTGTTTTACGATCAGAGTTTAAAATATGGGCAGTCCGAATTTTTTACTTATGTGTGTGTGTGTCTGTATTTGTCCCCTTAGCATTGCTTGACAACCGATACTGGTGTGTTTATGTCCCCGTCACCGAGCGGTTCGGCAAAAAGAGACCGATAGAATAAGTACTGGGCTTACAAAGAATAAGTCCCGGGGTCGATTTGCTCGACTAAAGGCGGTGCTCCAGCATGGCCGCAGTCAAATGACTGAAACATGTAAAAAGAGTAGTAAAAGAGGACCTTTTTTTGCCTAACCGTATAAATTTCTTTTGTAAGCTCAGTACTTATTCTATCGGTCTCTTTTTGCCGAACCGCTAAGTAACGGGGACATAAACACACCAGCATCGGTTGTCAAGCAATGCTAGGGGACAAACACAGACACACAAGCACACGCATACATATATATATACATATATACGACGGGCTTCTTTCAGTTTCCATCCACACAAATTCGCAAAAAAAAAATTTGGCTGTTGTTTCTAGTATGTGGAGAGACCACTTCCGGGCTTTACGTGTCGGTTGACAAGCACCGACGCATTTGAGCGAATGCAATTATAAACAATGGAAATAGTTGTGTAGAAGTTCACGGGATATAACGAAGGTGGGGCAAGAGGGTACAAAATTTAAATTTTGAAATGCTAATTTTTTTGGCCAAGATTAGAATCCCCGTTGACGTCTCCACCAAGTGCGCCCCGCGTGGAGGGTGTACTTGTAAAAAATTACCAAAACTTTGATGCAAGGTTTAAATTTTAGACAACTTCGAAACAGCAATGTGTATCGAATACTTAGGTATTGTCTCGCAGAGGTTCGTATCAAAACAGCATTCGGCGAAGTTTCTATGCCGCCATGGCGAAGTTTCGCATGTCGTAGCACAGATTGCCATATCGACGGAAATCTGTGCTACTACAACCGAAACTATGCCGCCATGCCGCCTTGGCGATCTTTCGTCTCTAGTAGACCTTTCCGTCGATTTCCGTAAAAAAATTTTTTTTTTTTTACTTATGGGCTTGCGGGAACTTTTGAAGTAATATACATACATATACACATACACCGAGTAAAAAAATTTCAGTTATCTCTTTCTTTCACACATTACTCTGTCTCTTCACACACACTAACAGAAGCACTTCACTTACACAACATACTGTCTGTCTCCCACACCCCATCAAACACACACACACATGTACATCAATGCTTCCTCTGGACGGTAACTTCAAAAGAACTTCCCTCGTCATACAATCGCCTTGCATATTTGTTCTTACCTATTTCACGTGTGTATGTAAAATCCGCAAATTTCCAAGCAGAAAACCGAATCGAATTAAGCATTTGCTTCCACGGAAATACCCGAAGTGAGATATTTTGATTTTGTCGAGTTACATCGAAGGAATGAACCAAAACTATTTTTCTGTAGACACAGCCACACTATGTATAAGGGTGACAGAATATTTAGCGGAGACAGCAGAAATTTAGAAAAAAAAAATTTGGTGACAAAATAAATCCAATTTCAAACTATATTTGGTTTAAAAAGCTTTACTTCACACAGTTAATAGAGGTACTAGCTAACGAGAAAACCAGGTCAAGATGAATGCATTTAACATATTAATAACTAAAAGAAAACTTACTTCGTAATATTTAACGCCTAGCTCGTCTAGCTGGGCTAGGCTAACATCTTGGTTGGGCTCTAGTTTTTGAGGGAGATACTGTTCTTCCCCACCACTGACATCTTCCATGTACCAAGCTTGCACCATTATGGTTAATTGTGGAGTAAAACACCCGCTACGAGCTTAATTCACTCTCTGCCTACCGCGCGCGCTTTATATAGTGGAGATGTGCTGTGGTGAGAGGTCGGTCGATTGAGGCTGTTCATCAGGTGGGGATGGTACAATTTGTGTGTGACTGGTTGATCGCATATAATTGTTGACTACACTGTAACATGCATTGTTCATATAGGGCAATGTCCTAATTATCCGTCTGGGTGAAAATTACTCGGGTTTGGGACTAAAACTATTTTTAAATCTTTTATCTTCAACTTGTTTCAGTTGTTAGACTGCAGTACATGCTGGGGCATCTTCTTCATGGGTGTTTTGAGTCGAACAAATCGTCATCCCACAACTTATTTTTAAGTTTAGTACACATTTTATTCGTGTCTTCTCCCGAACAGCTGGGCATGCTCTTTTACTCTTTTACTTGTTTCAGTCATTCGACTGCGGCCATGCTGGAGCACCGCCTTTAGTCGAGCAAATCGACCCCCGGGACTTATTCTTTGTAAGCCCAGTACTTATTCTATCGGTCTCTATAGCCGAACCGCTAAGTGACGGGGACGTAAACACACCAGCATCGGTTGTCAAGCAATGCTAGGGGGACAAACACAGACACACAAATAGACACACACATACATATGTATATACATATATACGACAGGCTTCTTTCAGTTTCCGTCTACCAAATCCACTCACAAGGCATTGGTCGGCCCGGGGCTATAGCAGAAGACACTTGCCCAAGATGCCACGCAGTGGGACTGAACCCGGAACCATGTGGTTGGTTAGCAAGCTACTTACCACACAGCCATGCCCGCGCCTATTTTTCTAGCATGCTTCAATTTTTCTAAAATTAAATAAAATAATGATGAATACACTAGA
Source organism: Octopus sinensis (assembly GCF_006345805.1). Taxonomy (NCBI): domain Eukaryota; kingdom Metazoa; phylum Mollusca; class Cephalopoda; order Octopoda; family Octopodidae; genus Octopus; species Octopus sinensis. Next base: position 22,639,844 of record NC_043018.1, read on the forward strand.
TGAACAAAATGAATAGTAATCTTTCCTACTTTAGGCATACGGCCCGTAATTTTGGGGTCGGAGGCCCAAGGGTCAGCGAACTAGGGTTATTACAAGTGGGGTAAATATAGAATTCTTGGGAGTAATGAGAACTCATTAGACTTACTCTTTTTTACTCTTTTTACTCTATTTACTTGTTTCAGTCATTTTGACTGCGGCCATGCTGGAGCACCGCCTTTAGTCGAGCAAATCGACCCTGGGACTTATTCTTTGTAAGCCCAGTACTTATTCTATCGGTCTCTTTTGCCGAACCCCTAAGTGACGGGGACATAACCACACCAGCATCGGTTGTCAAGCAATGCTAGGGGGACAAACACTCACACACACTTATATATATATACATATATACGACAGGCTCCTTTCAGTTTCCGTCTACCAAATCCACTCACAAGGCATTGGTCGGCCCGGGGCTATAGCAGAAGACACTTGCCCAAGATGCCACGTAGAATTATATAAAAAGAAAAGTGTTTATTGTTACGACAGATTTTTTCGATAAATTTTTATATTAACACCCGCACGATTTTCACTAAGAAAAAAGAAAAGGGCGATCTTTCGTTACAAGAACACTACAAAGCACGTGTGTTTATTTACATTTGTGGCCAAAGAAAAGAAACTTGGATTTTTTGCGTAGCATGACCTAATATTTTTCAAGGACCATGACCTCCTAATATGCTGCAAATCCCTTATTTTCGTTCGGAAGAAAGGGGTGGGGCAAGGGGGAATTATATTTAATTACGAACCGTGTAATTTACACTTTGGAAAATTTATTTCTGTAAAATGTTTTTTTTTCTTAAACACACAAGATATAGTCTATAAATTTAGGATGTTTTTGAAAGATACTATATTTTATCATAATATATATATACTTTCTCACAACAATTAAGATATTTCTTTTAAATCGTTCATCCCCCCTTCCTGCCCACACACACAAAAATTAGTTTGGGCGCGATTTTTTTATATTCTTCTTCCTTAGATCAATGGGGTTGGGGGTGAAAATTCCGAGGTTTCTACCTCACCCCACCCCGTTTTTAGAACCCCAAGACGGGTTTTGTAACAGGAATTCATTCAACGTAAAAAAAAAATTTTCCTATGATTCCGGGATGGTGGGGTACCTCCCTCCCACACACACACTAGGATTCCACGCAAAAAATCCGAGGGTTTTTTTTTTTCCCTTAGTAAAAACCTTGCAGGTTTAATATAAAAATTTAGCTATTTTTCTTCTGGCATGAAGAGGCAGTCAAAAAGTTGCTGCTTTTTGCAACAACCTACCTTTGCAAACAAGGATTTTCCACTCTAAATGAACATAAAAACCAAGCAGAGTAATCGATTGGACCCCGAAGGCTGTATCCAAATTGCTCTGGCGTCAAAATCCTTCTGTTGCATATCATTTGTTTTATATGTATAATGGTATTCTCCATATAAATAGATTCAATAAAGCTTTTGAATTCAAAGAATCTGATTTCCTTCCTTTCAAATCAAGGCGGGTAACATCGGTGTAAATAAATATATTTTGTGCTAACTGGTTAAAAAAACAAATTCCCTGATACCTGGTCCTAACACCTGTTGCCAAGCGGTGACAGTAGGGACACACACAAAAACACAGGAGCATATAAAGGTACCTGAAGCCCAGTTACAACTACAGCCGGCTATTACCAGTAAAGGTTTTAGTTGCCAACTTTGTACAAGACATTGTAGATCTTTAGCTGGGCTAAAAAGTCACATTCGATCACAGCACCAGTAACAGTTAAGCTTCGTGCAATGGCCATACTCGATAACGAGGGGGCAGTCATAATATATATATATAAAACTGTAGTTGTGTGAGTGTCTGTCCCCTTCGATTTAGATTCCTAACTACTCCCACATTTTGCGGTGCAGTTTAACCAAATTCGGGTATCTTATAGTCGTGATTCATATCGAGCCCGTCTAAGTATTAGCGCGCGTCTACGATGAGTCTACGATTTTTAAAATAATTTAACATCATTTTTTATTCCATTTTAATGCATAATTTTTCGTGTGTCGATGGCGGCGGAGTTGGCGTCCATGGTCACACCTGCACCTGTTTGGTTCTCCCCCTTCTTCCCTCCATCGTGAAGCTGTGGGGAAGGGAGTGTAAGGAAATCAACGTCGTAAAGCGTTGTCAAGGAGATCAGCGTTCTTTTAGAACAACGACTTCATGGCTTGAAGACACCAAAACAGAAATGGCTAAGAAAGCCCGAATTGGCATCTATAAGGGAAGTAACTCTCTAAAAATGCTTATATAGTTATTTCCCTTACAAATCCGAGCAACGCCGGGCGATACTGCTAGTATATATATATAGATAGATAGATAGATTGTGGTTAAAAATTTCACAATGTCATGCTTTGGGGTTCAGTCCCATTTCGTGAAACCTTGAACATGTGCCTTCTACTATAGCCCTGGGCATGCTTCAATTTTCTTTTAATTAAATAAAATAATGATGAATACACTAGATGAACAAAATGAATAGTAATCTTTCCTACTTTAGGCACACGGCCCGTAATTTTGGGGGCGGAGGCCAGTTGATTAGATCGATCTCCAGTATGCAACTGGTACTTACTTTAATCGACCCTGAAAGGATGAAAGGCAAAGTCGACCTCGGCGGAATTTGAACTCACAACGTAAAAACAGACGAAAAATCGCTAAGCATTTCGCCTGGCGTGCTAACGTTTCTGCCAGCTCGCCACCTTTCAAAATGAATAATAATAATAAGATGAAGAGACTCTCCCGTCGAAGACGACGTATGAGAGTTCAGCTTTTGCCGAACGATCTGCACAAATGAGTTGTTTATAGTGATGCATTACCTCGCTCGCTCCATCAGATCGACGTAGCCTGAACAGGTGCACGGTATACACCACGTGAAGGCGGTGATCTGGCAGAATCGTTAGCATGCCGGGCGAAATGCTTAGCGGTATTTCGTCTGCGTCTACCGTTACGTGCTGAGTTCAAATTCCGCCGAGGTCGACTTTGCCTTTCATCCTTTCGGGGTCGATAAATTAAGTACCAGTTGCGCACTGGGGTCGATGTAATCGACTTAATACCTTTGTCTGTCTTGTTTGTCCCCTCTGTGTTTAGCCCCTTGTGGGTAATAAAGAAATAGGTATTTCGTCTGCGTCTGCCGTTACGTGCTGAGTTCAAATTCCGCCGAGGTCGACTTTGCCTTTCATCCTTCGGGGTCGATAAATAAGTACCAGTTGCGCACTGGGGTCGATGATGTAATCGACTTAATACCTTTGTCTGTCCTTGTTTGTCCCCTCTGTGTTTAGCCCCTTGTGGGTAATAAAGAAATAGGTATTTCGTCTGCGTCTGCCGTTACGTGCTGAGTTCAAATTCCGCCGAGGTCGACTTTGCCTTTCATCCTTTCGGGGTCGATAAATTAAGTACCAGTTGCGCACTGGGGTCGATGTAATCGACTTAATACCTATGTCTGTCCTTGTTTGTCCCCTCTATGTTTAGCCCCTTGTGGGTAATAAAGAAATAGGTATTTCGTCTGCGTCTGCCGTTACGTGCTGAGTTCAAATTCCGCCGAGGTCGACTTTGCCTTTCATCCTTTCGGGGTCGATAAATTAAGTACCAGTTGCGCACTGGGGTCGATGTAATCGACTTAATACCTTTGTCTGTCCTTGTTTGTCCCCTCTGTGTTTAGCCCCTTGTGGGTAATAAAGAAATAGGTAATTATGTCTGCCGTTACGTGCTGAGTTCAAATTCCGCCGAGGTCGACTTTGCCTTTCATCCTTTCGGGGTCGATAAATTAAGTACCAGTTGCGCACTGGGGTCGATATAATCGACTTAATACCTTTGTCTGTCCTTGTTTGTCCCCTCTGTGTTTAGTCCCTTGTGGGTAATAAAGAAATAGGTATTTCGTCTGCGTCTGCCGTTACGTGCTGAGTTCAAATTCCGCCGAGGTCGACTTTGCCTTTCATCCTTTCGGGGTCGATAAATTAAGTACCAGTTGCGCACTGGGGTCGATATAATCGACTTAATACCTTTGTCTGTCCTTGTTTGTCCCCTCTATGTTTAGCCCCTTGTGGGTAATAAAGAAATAGGTATTTCGTCTGCGTCTGCCGTTACGTGCTGAGTTCAAATCCGCCGAGGTCGACTTTGCCTTTCATCCTTTCGGGGTCGATAAATTAAGTACCAGTTGCGCACTGGGGTCGATGTAATCGACTTAATACCTATGTCTGTCCTTGTTTGTCCCCTCTATGTTTAGCCCCTTGTGGGTAATAAAGAAATAGGTATTTCGTCTGCGTCTGCCGTTACGTGCTGAGTTCAAATTCCGCCGAGGTCGACTTTGCCTTTCATCCTTTCGGGGTCGATAATTAAGTACCAGTTGCGCACTGGGGTCGATATAATCGACTTAATACCTTTGTCTGTCCTTGTTTGTCTCCTCTATGTTTAGCCCCTTGTGGGTAATAAAGAAATAGGTATACACCACGTGTCAAGTGTCTAAGTGTCCGCAGAGCAACGTGAGATGAAGTGTTTTGCTCAAGAATAAAACGCACCACCGGGTTTTGGAGCGATATTTTTGGCCCAACCTGTGTATGTATTTATATAAAGACATACAGAGACAGAGAGCGATAGGGGTGGGACAAAACGAGGTGTTTTTACTGCATTTTTGACTGAGACGAAATATATATTTTACGGATCTTTTCCCTTTGAACATAAAATTACTGCTGTTGTTTGTCAACAACAACTATCGGCAGTGTATATTTCGTTTGTTACTGTTATTTATAATAATAATAATAATGAAATTATTGTATACAGTGCTCAGGTACACCACAGCACTGTATACAATAATTTCATTATTATTATTATTATTATAAACTAGCAGTATCGCCCGCGTTGCTCGGATTTGTAAGGGAAATAACTATATAAGCATTTTTAGAGAGTTACTTCCCTTATAGATGCCAATTCGGGCTTTCTTAGCCATTTCTGTTTTGGTGTCTTCAAGCCATGAAGTCGTTGTTCTAAAAGAACGCTGGTCTCCTTGACAACCCTTTACGACGTTGATTTCCTTACACTCCCTTCCCCACAGCTTCACGATGGAGGGAAGAAGGGGGAGAACCAAACAGGTGCAGGTGTGACCATGGACGCCAACTCCGCCGCCATCGACACACGAAAAATTATGCATTAAAATGGAATAAAAAATGATGTTAAATTATTTTTTAAATCGTAGACTCATCGTAGACGCGCGCTAATACTCAGACGGGCTTGATATGAATCACGACTATAAGATACCCGAATTTGGTTAAACTGCACCGCAAAATGTGGGAGTAGTTAGGAATCTAAATCGAAGGGGACAGACACTCGCACAACTACAGTTTTATATATATAGATAACAGTAACAAACGAAATATACACCGTAACAAATATAACAGTAACAAACGAAATATGACATCGTCTGTGCGTTTGTACTGGTTTTAGCTTTAAGGTTTTGGGATTAGGGTTAGAGTTACGGATAAAAATGGAAAATGAAGAAATTGGAGGGGTAGGAGAGGGGGCAAAAAAGTCTTTCCGAAAACAGGGGAAAAAACTAAAAGCAGTAGAAATTCACGAACGATTATGGTGGTGCCATGAAGGAAACATGCTTCAGATACACTCGTTTTAGTTATACAAACGTAACGGAGATGAAATATGTCATAAATAACAGTGACAAACGAAATATACACCATCCGAAGTTGTTGACAAACAACGGCAGTATTAAACATTTATGGTACATTTTAGAAAAACAAGTAAGGAGTTGATATCCTCCACCATCATCACTACAAGAACTGGAGACTATTTCAGTTGAAGAATGGACAAAAATTCCTTTGGAAACATTTCAAACTTTGTACAAGTCCATACCTCGTAGAATGCAAGCTGTAATTACTGCCAAAGGTGGTCCTACGCCATATTAAAATAAATTTGTTTGAAATTTTAAGCTGTTTCCATTATTTTGTCCAACCCCTGAATATATATATATACATATTGAGAGTAACTCTTAACTATTTCATGCTGAAGTTGTCCCCCTTCATACGATTTACTTTCTATTTTATTCAACAGAAACTCTCATTACAAGCTGGAATTGTATGCTTTATTCTTTTGTATCTGAAGGATCATTCTGTTGGTTGTTTTTTATTTCATAATGCTGAACAAATCTTTTATCATTTACTTGTTTCAGCCACTGGACTATGGCCATGCTGGGGCACCATGTTCATAAGTTCTGATGATCAAATTAATTTTCTCTTTTTTCTCATTGTAATCAGTATATATATATATATATATATATAATATATATATATATATAATATGCTATGTGCCATTAATATATATTTAACTAGCAGTATCGCCCGGCGTTGCTCGGGTTTGTAAGGGAAATAACTATATAGGCATTTTTAGAGATGTAAAGTATAATAGCCATCTCAATATGGCTAACTACAAAGGGGCGGGGTGTTACTGTAGCTTTTTACGTTCTGAGATTTAATAATAAATTTTTAGAGAGTTACTTCCCCTATATATGCCAAAAATGCATTAAAAATGGGAAAAATTGATGGTAAATTTTTTTTAAATCGTAGACTCATCGTAGACGCGCGCTAATACCCAGAAGGGCTCGATATGAATCACGACTATAAGATACCTGCTTTTGGTTAAACTGCACCGCAAAATGTGGGAGTAGTTAGGAATCTAAATCGTAGGAGACAGACAGCACACAACCTCACTTTTATATATAAAGATATATTGTATGTGAGAGCACATGGCTTAGTGGTTAGGGCATTCGGCTCACGATTGTAAGGTCGTGAGTTCAATTCCCGGCGATGCGTTGTGTCCTTGAGCAAGACACTTTATTTCACATTGTTCCAGTCAACTCATCTGGCAAAAATGAGTTGTACTTATATTTCAAAGGGCCGGCCTTGTCACACTGGATATCCCTGAGAACTACATTAAGGGTACACGTGTCTGTGGATTGCTCAGTCACTTGTAAGTTAATTTCACGAGCAAGCTGTTCCGTTGATCGTATCAGCTGGGACCCTCGTCGTCGTAACCGACAGAATGCTCCTAATATATTGTATGTATTTGTATTTACACTTATTCCACTATTAAATATTCTACTTCATACATTTCCATCCATCATCTTGCATGTTCAACTCACTGAGAAAAAAGATGCATTCAACCTTAGCCTATTTACTTACGACACTCATCCATGAATTTCTTACTTTAAGCAAAACAAAAAACAAATTTAATTTTATATTACAAATTGGAAATTCAGAAGGCCTGCCGTTACGTTCTGAGTTCAAATCCCGCCGAGGTCGACTTTGCCTTTCATCCTTTCGGGATCGATAAATTAAGTACCAGTTACGCACTGGGGTCAATGTAATTGACTTAATCCGTTTGTTTGTCCCCTCTGTGTTTAGCCCCCTGTGGGTAGTAAAGAAATAGGTATTTCGTCTGCGGTTACGTTCTGAGTTCAAATTCCGCCGAGGTTGACTTTGCCTTTCATCCTTTCGAGGTCGATAAATTAAGTACCAGTTACGCACTGAGGTCAATGTAATTGACTTAATCCGTTTGTTTGTCCCCTCTGTGTTTAGCCCCCTGTGGGTAGTAAAGAAATAGGTATTTCGTCTGCGGTTACGTTCTGAGTTCAAATTCCGCCGAGGTCGACTTTGCCTTTCATCCTTTCGGGGTCGATAAATTAAGTACCAGTTACGCACTGGGGTCGATGTAATCGACTTAATCCGTTTGTCTGTCCCCTCTGTGTTTAGCCCCCTGTGGGTAGTAAAGAAATAGGTATGCTGGTGACTCCTCATGTCTATACAAGGAGTATTTTTCTTTAGGGCGCAGATGTGGTTGTGTGGCAAAAAGCTTGCTTCCCAACTACATGGTTTTAAGTTCAGTCCCACTGCGTGGCACCTTGGGTAAGTGTCTCCTGCTATAGCCTCAGGCCGACCAAAGCTTTGTGAGTAGATTTGATAGACGGAAACTGAAAGAAGCCCATCCTATATATATATGTGTGTGTGTGTGTATGTCTTTGTGACTGTGTTTGTACCCCATCACCACTTGAGAACCAGTGTTGGTGTGTTCACATCCCTGTAACTTAGCGGTTTGGCATAGAGACCAATAGAGTAAGTACCAGGCTTAACAAAAAAATAAGTACTATAGTCAATTCGTTTGACTAAATTAAATTCTTCAAGGCAGAGCACCAACATGGCCACAGTCTAATGACTGAATATTTTTTGTTGTTTTTGTAAAATCTCAGAAAATAATTAAAAATTCACATTTTTTATCAAATTATTTTGTTATATTTGTCTTTTTAAATATTTCACTAACTTTTTGTTATAACTTGGTAAAAGGGTCCGTATTTTGCCAAATTTGTTCCCACAGTCTTCTTTATCCACAAACAGAATTGTAAACTTATGTGTGTGTGTGTGTGTGAGAGAGAGAGAGAGAGTGTATGGATGTAAGAGGAAGAGAGAGAGAGTGTGTGTGTAAGGAAGAGAGAGAATGTGTGTGTGTATGTGAGAGGGTGAGAGAGTGTGAGGGAGAGTGAAAGAATGTGTGTGAGATAGAGATAGTGTGCATATGTGAGAGGGAGAGAGAGAGACTGTGTGTGTGTGTGTGTATGAGAGAGTGTGTGTATGTGAGATAGATATAGTGTGCATATGTGAGAGAGAGACTGTGTGTGTATACAAGAGAGAGAGAGTGTGTGTGTATGTGTATGTGAAAGGGAGAGAGAGAAAGTGTGTGTGTGAGATAGAGATAGTGTGCATATGTGAGAGGGAGAGAGAGAGACTGTGTGTGTGTGTGTGTGTGTGTGTGTGTGTATGAGAGAGTGTGTGTATGTGAGATAGATATAGTGTGCATATGTGAGAGAGAGACTGTGTGTGTATACAAGAGAGAGAGAGTGTGTGTGTATGTGTATGTGAAAGGGAGAGAGAGAAAGTGTGTGTGTGAGATAGAGATAGTGTGCATATGTGAGAGGGAGAGAGAGAGACTGTGTGTGTGTGTGTGTGTGTACGAGAGACTGTGTGTGTATACAAGAGAGAGAGAGAGTGTGTGTGTATGTGAAAGGGAGAGAGAGAAAGTGTGTGTGTGTTTTTTCCATATTCACTGGTTTGTAAACAATGGCTTCTTGCCAGCTTCATTATCTTGCAGTTCACCACGAAAGGATATCCGGTCTTCCTGATATGTCTTGGCATTGTGAGAGCTTCATAAAAAGGCTCCTTAACCCTTTAGTGTTCAGATTATTCAATCAAACATAATGCCTATTGATTCCCATTGATTTGAATTATTCATGCATTATCTCATATCTTCAAGATCTTGATGGTGTAATTACTTAATGTAGAATAACATTGTAGGGTAGGTGTGAGGGCCTGGATCTGGTCAGTTTGAACATAAAACAGATTAGCTATTTTGGCCGGATATGGCCGGTTTAAATACTAAAGGGTTAAATGGTGCTGTTAGTTTCCAATCTCCTGCATAAGAAATGGCCTGGCTGTTAAGTTATTCAATAGACCCAGAAGATTATCACTTCACTTGGACACAAAACAGGTGAAGGTTAACAACAGGAAAGGCCTCCAACTGTAGAAAAACTCAACCACAACGTACTCTTGTCTGACTCATAGAAGCATGCAAAAGATATTAACACAATGATGATGATATATACACACACGTATACAGATAAGATATGGCCTGGCTGTTAAGTTATTCAATAGACCCAGAAGATTATCACTTCACTTGGAAACAAAACAGGTGAAGGTTAACAACAGGAAAGGCCTCTGGCTGTAGAAAAACTCAACCACAACATACTCTTGCCTGACTCATAGAAGCATGCAAAAGATATTAACACAATGATGATGATATATACACACAGGAGTGGCTGTGTGGTAAGTAGCTTGCTAACCAACCACATGGTTCCGGGTTCAGTCCCACTGCGTGGCATCTTGGGCAAGTGTCTTCTGCTATAGCCCCGGGCCGACCAATGCCTTGTGAGTGGATTTGGTAGACGGAAACTGAAAGAAGCCCGTCGTATATATGTATATGTGTGTGTTGTGTGTCTGTGTTTGTCCCCCTAGCATTGCTTGACAACCGATGCTGGTGTGTTTACATCCTTGTAACTTAGCGGTTCGGAAAAAGAGAACGATAGAATAAGTACTGGGCTTACAAAGAATAAGTCGCGGGGTCGAGTTGCTCGACTAAAGGCGGTGCTCCAGCATGGCTGCAGTCAAATGACTGAAACAAATAAAAGAGTATACGTATACAGATACGCTAGCAGACATACCTGGCATTGCTTGGGATTGAAATGGCATAGTTTGTATACAGGTACAGTTAAGTTGAAACATGTGATAGGGAAAGTGAGGCACTGATGCCAAAACATTTGTGGAGTAAATGAAGGGCTAAGTTGGATCTCTACCTTTTGACCGACAGATTTAAAAAATAATTTTTTGTAACTAAACACTTTCAAACTTCATATACTGTTTGTGTTTGTCCCCCCAACATCGCTTGACAACCGATGCTGGTGTGTTTATGTCCCGTAACTTCATCATCATCATTGTTCGACCGTGGTCGAGACAATGGAATTTACCATGCTACGCCAGACTTCACGGTCCATCATGGCATTACGGAGGTCCTGTTGCTGGATGCCTGAATCCCTGGAGATTACATTAGGGTAGAAGAGTGTACGCCCTCTGGTATCGTGAGTGGTTGGCTTCCAGAGGAGAAGAGTAGAAATTACTTCTGTTTCAGCTCTACAACAATGTCCAGCAAACTGGACTCTCCTACCTTTCACAAGAGATGACACAGGTGGTAGTTTTCCATATATTTGCAACTGTAACTTAGCGGTTCGGCGAAAGAGTCTGATAGAATAAGTACTAGGCTTACAAAGAATAAGTCCTGGGGTCGATTTGCTCGACTGAAGGCAGTGCTCCAGCATGGCTACAGTCA
>NC_043018.1:22663777-22668777 GCF_006345805.1 Octopus sinensis
ACGCCTGCACCTATTCAACAAAGATCCAGATTCCTTTCCCAGATCTGAAGATCTGACCTAAATTACCAAAAAATTGAATATTGACTTTTATCAGATACTTTGTATATTTAATAATAATATAATAATAATAATGAAATTATTGTATAGAGTGCCCATGTGCACCTGTCAACTTGTCAAAAGTGTGTATAAAGCATGTACATCATCATCATCGTTTAACGTCCGTTCTCCATGCTAGCATGGGTCGGACGGTTCGACCGGGGATCTGGGAAGCCAGAAGGCTGCACCAGGCTCCAGTCTTATCTGGCAATGTTCCTACAGCTGGATGCCCTTCCTAACGCCAACCACTCCGTGAGTGTAGTGGGTGCTTTTTACGTGCCACCTGCACAGGTGCCAGGCAAGGCTGGCAACGGCCACGGTCGGATTGGTGCATTTTACGTGCCACCGGCACGGAAGCCAGTCGAGGCGGCACTGGCATCGGCCACGATTCGCTGGCATCGGCAGTAATGTACAAATGTCTGGGAAGTGAACAGTGTATGAGTCAGATACATGCTTGCATGTGTATGAAGGGGAGAAAATCAGATGTAGTGTTGGCAAGATTCTTACCACACAGGTACAATACTATTCAAATTCTTCCATTTCTTTTTCAACCTTTCTTCTTCTTCTTTTATTTCCAGGAAGTACCTGCCAGTAAGAAAATATACACAATGGGTTGTGTACCAGCTGCAATACTTTATATAGAGAATCAATTGCCATTGGTGGGCGGCATATTAATTGCTTTCACTTTATTAATAGTAAGTGCTTGTTTAACGTTATCTTCAATATATTCCTATGAATATGCGCTGGAGTGGCTGTGTGGTAAGTAGCTTGCTTACCAATCACATGGTTCCGGGTTCAGTCCCACTGCATAGCACCTTGGGCAAGTGTCTTCTACTATAGCCTCGGGCCGACCGAAGCCTTGTGAGTGGATTTGGTAGACGGAAACTGAAAGAAGCCCATCGTATAATTATATATTATATATATATATATATTATATATATATATATTAATATATATATATCTATATATATATAGTTTATATATGTGTGTGTGTGTGTGTGAGTTTGTATGTCTGTGTTTGTCCCCCCAACATCGCTTGACAGCCGATGCTGGTGTGTTATATGTCCCTGTCACTTAGCGGTTCGCAAAGAGACCGATAGAATAAGTACTGGGCTTACAAAGATAAGTCCTGGGGTCGTGTTGCTCGATTAAAGGCAGTGCTCCAGCATGGCCACAGTCAAATGACTGAAACAAGTAAAAGAGTAAAAGAGGTAAAGAGTATGCATTAAATGTCACCGTTTGTGTACTCCCTCTGAATCCTCATTTAACCTCTGAGTTGATTGGTTTCCAACCATTTTTACCTACGGATCCTTTGAGTCCAGATTTTAGTTAGGTGGACTCCCATAGCCATTTGATCATCATCATTATTTCGTCATCATTTAGTGTCTGTTTTTCCATTCTGGCATGGGTTGGACAACTTGACCGGAACTGTGTAAACTGGAGAGCTGCATCAAACCCAGTCTGTTTTCGCTTGGTACAGCTAGGTACTCTTTGTAGTGCCAACCACCCCATAGGGTGTGTGGTGTGTGTGTGTGTGAGTTTGTATGTCTGTGTTTGTCCCCCCAACATCGCTTGACAGCCGATGCTGGTGTGTTTATGTCCCTGTCACTTAGCGGTTCGGCAAAGAGACCGATAGAATAAGTACTGGGCTTACAAAGAATAAGTCCTGGGGTCGTGTTGCTCGATTAAAGGCAGTGCTCCAGCATGGCCACAGTCAAATGACTGAAACAAGTAAAAGAGTAAAAGAGAGTAAAGAGTATGCATTAAATGTCACCGTTTGTGTACTCCCTCTGAATCCTCATTTAACCTCTGAGTTGATTGGTTTCCAACCATTTTTTACCTACGGATCCCTTTGAGTCCAGATTTTAGTTAGGTGGACTCCCATAGCCATTTGATCATCATCATTATTATCGTCATCATTTAGTGTCTGTTTTTCCATTCTGGCATGGGTTGGACAACTTGACCGGAACTGTTAAACTGGAGAGCTGCATCAAACCCAGTCTGTTTTCGCTTGGTACAGCTAGGTACTCTTTGTAGTGCCAACCACCCCATAGGGTGTGTGTGTGTGTGTGTGTGTATGTGTGTGTGTATGTGTGTGTGTGCGTGTGTGTGTGTGTGTGTGTGTGTGTGTGTGTGTGTGTGTGTGTGTGTGTGTGACTTCCAGCTTCCATCTACCAAATCCACTCACAAGGCTTTGATTGGCTTGAGACTATAGTAGAAGACACTTGACCAAGGTGCCACACAATGGGATTGAACCCAAAACCATGTGGCTGGTAAGCAAGCTACTTACCACACAGCCATGCCTGCACCTATTCAACAAAAATCCAGATTCCTTTCCCAGATCTGAAGAAATACACTAGTTCTTCCTAAACTCAGTAAATCCATGCAAATGGTCCAAGAGTCTCTCTATGTGAATTTGCTTTGAATGAATAAAGCTTTGCACAGCACTGAATCTATTTTTCAGCTATGAAACCAGTGGCACAACAGAGGTTTGAGACAACCAGAAACCAACTGCATTTTAGGTTTTTTAAACTCAATAAACCCATACGAATGTTCCAAGAATCCAAGAATCTGTTTCGAATAGATAAAGTGTTGCACAGAACCAGTGCCATCTGTAATATCCCAAGTGGTTAAACAGAGAATTAGATGACCATAAACCAACTGAATTTCATTCTCGGAGTGGTTGGCGTTAGGAAGGGCATCCAGCTGTAGAAACTCTGCCAGATCAAGACAGGAGCCTGGTGCAGCCATCTGGTTTGCCAGCCCACAGTCAAACCGTCCAACCCATGCTAGCAAGGAAAGCGGACGTTAAACGACGATGATGATATAAGTTTTACCTTCTCCAATATGGAATTTCTAAAGAGAACTTGGGGTTTTTCACTCCCAGTGTTCTACAGGCTAGTTAACTCATAGATGGGGCCCTAATAGGTGCTATTTCTCTCAGTCAGAGTAGACCTGAGAACAATACTGGCTAACAGCTGATTCCACACTCCTCAAAAGTCCCCCCATAACCGGATGCAGTTTAAAGTCTTGCCCATCAGGTTACTCTGAATCAACAATCAAAATTGCACCTTGCTGAGTTCAGGTCCATAACAGAGTCTCAGCACTTTTATCCAAAATATATTCAAAACCCAAAATTTATCATATAACAAACCCCTACAGAAATCCTGTTCTGATATATAACAAATCCCTACAGATATCCTATGTTGATATATAACAAACCCCTAAAGAGATCCTATGTCAATATATAACAAACCCCTAAAGAGATCCTATGTTGATATATAACAAACCCCTAAAGAGATCCTATGTTGATATATAACAAACCCCTAAAGAGATCCTATCTTGATATATAACAAACCCTAAAGAGATCCTATCTTGATATATAACAAACCCCTACAGAGATCCTATGTTGATATATAACAAACCCCTAAAGAGATCCTATGTTGATATATAACAAACCTCTAAAATGATCCTATGTTGATATATAACAAACCCCTAAAGAGATCCTATGTTGATATATAACAAACCCCTAAAGAGATCCTATGTTGATATATAACAAACGCCTACAAGATCTTATGTCTATATAACAAACCCCTACAGAGATCCTATGTTGATATATAACAAACCCCTACAGAGATCCTATTTTGATATATGACAAATCCCTAAAGAGATCCTATGTCAATATATGACAAACTCCTACAGAGCTCCTATGTCAATATATGACAAATCCCTAAAGAGATCCTATGTTGATACATAACAAACCCCTTCCCAGATCTTAAGGGACAATCCATATTGCCTTATTTAAAGTCTGTTCCTTTATTTTTCCTTTCAGCTGGTGGCAATATGTTTGGTCGGTTGTTTACGAAGTCAGATTTCACGGCAAAAGGCTCGCTGGTGAAAAGGTCACTGTGACATAAGGTGACACTATTGAAGAAAATCCCTTTTATATATTTCTTTTTTTATCTTGTTATTTTATTTTCAAATATATATTTTTATATATATCCATAATTACTGTAAATATAACAAATTTAATGTTTACTGATTTTGTAATGTAAAACAAAGGTACATGGCCCAGTTGTTTGAGCAATCATCAGGTAATGAGTTTGATTCCCACACCAGGCTGTGAACTGTGTTCTTGAGCAAGACACTTTATTTCACATTGCTCCAGTTCACTCAGCTGTAGAAATGAGTTGCGATGTCACTGGTGCCAAGCTGTGTCAGTCTTTCCTTTGGATGACATAAGTGGTGTAAAGAGGCAAGGCTGGTATGCATGGGTGACTGCTGGTCTTCCATGAACGACCTTGCCTGGACTCGTGCCTTGGAGGGGGAACTTTCTAGCACCTCCTCATAGTATACATGGTAAACATGTTGCTTAAACATTCGGATGTCATCACTAAATCCTGCTGCATATCACATGGAATTTTTGGTCTTCCAAAGTCGTCTCGTTCTATACCGTCGACCGACCATTTTTGGCTGTAAATTTCGATTTGAAAAAAATTTGATCAGAAATCAAATATTATGAGGGAGAAGCTGAAGTGCTGTAATGAAATTTTGAACCCTCTCACGGTTTAAAGCTGTGATAGTTTAGTGTTTTATATCTGGAGGAGGAGGAGGAGGAGGAGGAGGAGAGGAAGAAGAAGAAGAGTGTGAGAGAGAGAGACAGACAGACAGACAAAGTTAAGGCTGTCAATCAATGCATTTTGTGAGTTGAACCTAATTTATACAGCGGTACATATTGGCATTAGCAGTAAATATAGAAAAATGGATACAGCTATATACACACACACATGTATGTATGTATGTATGTATGTATGTATGTATGTATGTATTTGTATGTATGTATGTTATATGTATGTATGTATGTATGTATATGTATATATGTATATATATATATATATATATAT
>NC_043018.1:22671277-22691277 GCF_006345805.1 Octopus sinensis
AGTCAGAAAACAACACAGCTCCCATGACTTTCGGAAACATTTCTTCACGCTCAGAGTTGCTGAAGCATGGAATAAACTGCCTGCGTCAGTTGTTGACTGCCATGACACTGCATCCTTTAAGGCCCTCATGCTTTCCGAAATCCGTCGAAACTACACCTGATTATATATACACTTTAGATGAGTTGTAGTGCACCTGAGCACTGTACACAATGTTTATTATTATTATTATTATTATATTATTAACAAATGTACAGGCACCATTTTTCGTTGCCAGCAACGATTCAGTAAAGAAATTGTTGCTTGTATCCATGAGCAGAATGGTGACGAACAAGCAAACCAGTGGAGTTTGTGGCTCTTTGATTTTTGTTGTTGTCGCTTAAAGCATACAGAACCCATGCTCCATACTTCTGAACCTTTCCCATCGAGTGAAGATGTTTCTCTATAGCAGTGTGGGAGCATTCCATTTTCTCTGCCAGTTCTCTTGTCATTTGACGAGAATTTTTGTGCAAAAGTTGGTTTAATCACTCTTCATCGAACTCAACGGGACGGCCAGAATGAGGTGCGTCTTTGAAGTCAAAATTTCCATTTTTGAACTTGGCATACCAATCATGAGTGGTTCTTTCAGCTATGGCACCTTCTCCATACACAGCACAAATGTTGCAAGCAACTCTTGCAGCCTTAGAACCTTGATTAAAAGCAAAAATAAGGAGGTGTTGAAAATGCTCGTTTTTCTTAACTTGACATTCCAGTTTAATAATTTGAACATAAACAAAAATTAACTGGAAAAATACAAAAGAGATTCCAAAATCATCCAAAAATTCTTGAAAAATATAGATTTTCAAAATTTAAAAACAATAAATTCAAAAATTTTTTTTTTAAATGGCGGGAACTTAGCTGGCAACCCAATATATCTTGGTGGATTCCTCCTTTTCGCCTTCGGCCCAGTGCGTCCATGCTGCCAACAAAGCACGCGGAATTCTGTTCTTGATTCGACGGTCATTCGGAATGCTCACAGCAGCCATATTCCTACCACTCTATGTCACGCTGGTGAGACCCATATTGGAGTACGGGATTCAAGCCTCTTCTCCTTATCTCCTCAAAGACATACAGCATCTCGAAAGAGTCCAGAAGCTGGCTACCCGCATGGTTCATGGTCTCAAAAATTTGTCCTACGAAGAAAGGCTGAGGACGCTCGACCTTTATTCTCTTGAAAAACGTGGTGATCTCAATCTCGCCCACAACATCATAAGCGGAAAGTGTAACCTCTCGAAAGAGCTGTTCTTCACTCCTGCTCCAGAGCGTTGGCTGCGGGGTCATTCCGAAAAGCTCTACCTGCGACGATTTCATCTCAATCGAAGGAGAGGAGCTTTCTCTGTCTGGGTTGCGGATCCGTGGAACAAGCTGCCAGACGAGATGGTGAAGATGCCGACGACCGCTTGACCTCAAGTGGCCTGAACTCTTTACATGAACACCACCCTGTACTTAACTCCATGTCCCCCTACATGGCCTTGCTATTTGCTTTTGAGCCAAATTAACTAACTAACATATATATATATTAAGTATTTTCAAAGTGGAAAAATTTACAGATTTTTTCTCTTACAAGGTTTTTCACGCTAACTACTGATAATATCTTATAAAGATTTTATCCTTAATTTTAAATTTATATATATATATATATATATATATATATATTTATATACATATATATGTGTGTGTCTCTGTGTGTAAAGAATCATTTAAAAAATTTTGTTTTTAGAAGCATTGACTGTGTTTCATATTATACAGCCAAAAAAGTAATATTTCGAGCATAGTATAGCTGTGAAAACAGCGGAAAGATTGGGTATTGCTACTTTTGTAAGATGGAAAAAGTTCTCAGCTGAAAGTCACAGGATTTGAACCTGCACTCCTCAGATACCGTTTAATTTGATGGAGATTGTTGTCAGCAGGCAGTTCAGCTCAATGGTACAGTACTCAGCTGGTATGCGAGGGGTACTAGTTTGAGTCCCGTAGCTGTCTGCTGACAACTTTGTAAGATGGAAAAAGTTCTCAGCTGAAAGTCACAGGATTTGAACCTGCACTCCTCAGATACCATTTAATTTGATGGAGATTGTTGTCAGGAGGCAGTTCAGCTCAATGGTACAGTACTCAGCTGGTATGCGAGGGGTACTAGTTTGAGTCCCGTAGCTGTCTGCTGACAATTTTGTAAGATTGAAAAAGTTCTCAGCTGAAAGTCACAGGATTTGAACCTGCACTCCTCAGATACCGTTTAATTTGATGGAGATTGTTGTCAGCAGGCAGTTCAGCTCAATGGTACAGTACTCAGCTGGTATGCGAGGGGTACTAGTTTGAGTCCCGTAGCTGTCTGCTGACAACTTTGTAAGATGGAAAAAGTTCTCAGCTGAAAGTCACAGGATTTGAACCTGCACTCCTCAGATACCGTTTAATTTGATGGAGATTGTTGTCAGCAGGCAGTTCAGCTCAATGGTACAGTACTCAGCTGGTATGCGAGGGGTACTAGTTTGAGTCCCGTAGCTGTCTGCTGACAACTTTTACCATCTTATAAGGGTAAAACCCCAACCTTTCTGCTGTTTCCATGGCAGCTATACTGCATTTGAAATATTACCTTTGTGTCAGTAAAATACAATTTATTTTTTCCAGCCATTTCTTCATGTTGAACCATTAATCCCTACATATTTTTCTTCTCCTTCCTCCTTTTTTTCATTCTCTGTCCTTTTTTTATACCTCTCAACTCTTTCTCTCAAACAGCACAGGCTTGAACCGTCAAAGACTTTTCCATTCTTCCCAAGTATTAAACTAATACACCTGCTTGTTGTTCCTTCACCTGTCTTCATCTTTTGTTTTTTTTTGTTTTCTGTAAATTTGAATTTTATATATATATATATATATATATAGATAGATAGATAGATAGATAGATAGATATATACTGGAGTAAACACATAAATGTGAAACAAGGTGGAAAAAAGAGTACTCAAATACCAGTGGTAGAGTAATATGCTTTATTTAAAGCAGCAGAAAATTCAACAAAACCTGTTACTCTGAGTTTCCGTTGCCGTTCGTCGGACAGTTTTTGCTAGCAAAAACTATCCGACGAACGGCAACGGGAAACTCTGAGTAACAGGTTTTGTTGAATTTTCTGCTGCTTTAAATAAAGTATATATATATATATATATATAATAATATGTTACAATTACTCAATAGTCAAGATAAAACTATGAGTTTCAGATGCCGAAGTGGAAATCCACAACACCATCTCTTCGGTTATCTGGCCATCTGAAAAACTTTTAATCTTAATTTATATAAGTAGCAGAATTATAAACACAGTAATTTCCCTTTATATAACGGTATTTTTTCATAGCATTTTTTCAGACGGCCAGATAACCGAAGAGATGGTGTTGTGGATTTCCACTTCGGCATCTGAAACTCAGAGTTTTATCTTGACTATTGAGTAATTGTAACATATTATTCTATAGATAAATTTCCTCTATTTACATAATATTGAGGTCTCTTTCTTCTTTTTGTTATCTTACCATTTTTACCAATATATATATATATATATATATATGTATATTATGTATATATATATATATATATATATATATATATATATATATATTATATATATATACATGCACATTTATATATACATGCACACATACATGCACATTGCATATATGTAAACCTAAGAATATGTATATATTATATATATATATATATATATATATATTATTATTATATATATATATATACATATTTTATATATATATATATATATATCATCAACAATCAAGGAACGGCCATAATAGGCCATTCACCCACTAGAAATAACAGCCAAGCTTCAACCGCAATAAAAATTAATTCCGTAAACCAGGAGAAAATTTAAAAAACATTTACCCTGTAATTTCTTATACGATGCACCGTTTCATCTGCTGTTTAATGGTAAACTAACCTGATTAAATTAAATCAAGCCAATCTTCCATAGGCCCTCAGATTCTTCAGTAAGAAATAGCCCAAGTCGGAACAGATATTTTCACGAGGCATTTCCGACCCTGCCAAGGTAATATCTGACCTAAAATTTTCAAATCATCGCACTCGCGCCAAATTTATCAGCAGCAAATAAATATAAGCCGTCGATTCCATTACGGAATAACCAGAAAATTCATAATAATCATATAGGGTGGCAAAAAAAATTTTGTAAATATATATAATATATATATATATATATATATATACATATTTATATATATATATATATATATATATATATATATATATATATAATATATACATATTCTTAGGTTTACATATATGCAAATGTGCATGTATGTGTGCATTTCTGTCTATGATGTGTGTATGTATGCACATGCATTCAATCGTATAT
Source organism: Octopus sinensis (assembly GCF_006345805.1). Lineage (NCBI taxonomy): Eukaryota > Metazoa > Mollusca > Cephalopoda > Octopoda > Octopodidae > Octopus > Octopus sinensis. The sequence continues at coordinate 22,675,677 of NC_043018.1, forward strand.
ACATTTGTTCTCTCACCCCTATTTTCCATTCTACTTCAATGCGTTTCCTCCTCCTACCACAACTCCCCACCTCACCACTAATATCCTTTATAAATGTTTTTTTTGTTTATTCATTTGAAGAAGAAAGAGAAAATAAAAGAAAAGAAACTGTTATGTTTTTTTTTAAATAAATATATTTTTAAAAATATACATTTTTAGTCTTTTGTTTTGTTATTTTCACGTCGTATTTGTTTAGACCCAGGTGAGCCCTGATCCAGCAGACCTGTAATTATAAGGACATTCCATATACGACCATCTCACTCTTTATTCAAACATAGTTGACTTGTTTCAGTCATCAGTTGTTAGTTGTCGGAGCACTGCATCCTTCAAAACTCCATGCTTCCTGAGATTCGCCAACACTACACCTGATTTTCTCCCCCTCCATACACATGCAAGCATGTATCTGACTCATACACTGTTCACTTTCCAGACATTTGTATATTACTGCATATACTTTATACGCACTTTTTGACAAGTTGTGGTGCACCTGAGCACTGTATACAATAATTTCATCATTATCATTATTATTATTATTATTCGACTGATTGTTTACTGCATTGATGGGTTTTAACCAAATGAAGTGACTTCAGTACTTATTGTTTTAAGTCTGGCAGCTATTTTATCATTCTCTAAGTTATGGGAATGTAAACAAACCAATATTGGCTGTCAAGCAGTGAGGATGACAAACATACATACACACACACACACAATAAAAAATTATTAATGAGAGATTATCAGTCAGGAAAGAATACTTCTTAAGCTCTCTACTAATGCAAATACACCAGACTCACAGAAAGATTCTTTGATTGGTGTAGAATTCTAGGTGATGCTAAGGCGACATCCAAAGTTGAAGTCCATCATCAGTTGACTTTGTAAATGCATTGTTGCTTGTAAAGCCATAATTAATATGTTTACACAGTGATATACAAAGAAAATGTATAAATAATGGGCTTTACACATTTATTAATTTGTGCAATGTAGACTTACAGGTGTTTCTGATACACATTTTTGGTGCATTGATGGTTGCATTGACTCAGTCAGTCGATTGATTGAAAAAGCAAACATCATCATTACTGTTACCCTTTTACGTCCATTTTCCATGCTGGCATGGGTTGCATTGTTTGACCGGAGATGGCTAAGCATAAGACCACACCAGACTTCACTGTCTGTTTTGGCAAGGTTTTTATGGCTGGATGCCCTTCCAAAAGCCAGCCACCTTACGGAGTGGACTGAGTGCTTTTTATGTGGGACCAGCACCAGTGAGGTCTGCTTTCAAATTGTCTTTACAGCTGGATGCCCTTCCTCACACCAACTACCTTACAGAGTGCTTTTTATGTGGCACCAGCACCAGTGAGGTCTACTTTGGAATGGGCATTACAGTTGGATGCCCTTCCTCACACCAGCTACCTTACATAGTGCTTTTTATGAGGCACCAGCACCAGTGAGGCCTACTTTGAAATAGGCTTTACAGCTGGATGCCCTTCCTCACACCAACTACCTTACAGAGTGCTTTTTATGAGGCACCAGCACCAGTGAGGCCTACTTTGGAATAGGCTTTACAGCTGGATGTCCTTCCTCACACCAGCTACCTTACATAGTGCTTTTTATGTGGCACCAGCACCAGTGAGGCCTACTTTGGAATGGGCTTTACAGCTGGATGCTGTATTAATTTTGGTGATTATATTCTTGTCACTTTTTGGTCCCAAGTCAATCCTCGTAGACCTTAGATCAAAGAGACTTCATTCAACTTTTAAAATACACTAGGATAGCACATTTTTTATTATATTTTTAAATGGATTTGCTTATCTTTCATTTTATGTGTTGCTGTTGGAGATTGTGTTTGTGTTGGTGACAGAAACACACATGTACACATACACACATTTATATATATACATATACAATATCATCATCATCATCATCATCATTTAGCGTCCGTTCTCCATGCTAGCATGGGTTGGACGGTTCAACTGGGGTCTGTGAAGCTGGAAGGCTTCATCAGGCCCAGTCAGATCTGGCAGTGTTTCTACGGCTGGATGCCCTTCCTAACGCCAACCACTCCGTGAATGTAGTGGGTGCTTTTTACGTGCCACCCGCACAGGTGCCAGACAGAGCTGGCAAACGGCCACGAAACGGATGGTGCTTTTACGTGTCACCGGCACGGGGGCCAAGCGAGGCTGGCAACGGAACATTTTACAATTCTAATAATTAAAAATTTATTTAAAAAAAAAAAAAAAAAAAAAAGGGTAATGATATTATAGAAACAAGCTTAGAAAATATATATATATATATATATATATATATATATATATATATATATATTATATATGTAGGTCCCGGGTTGAGTCGGGTTAACCACAGTAAATAAGGTACTCAATACATAGCAGAGTAAATTAATTTATTTTATAGAAGGAGCTTCTACAGGACTAGAACTGTTTCATTCAAATGAAATCATCAGGAAGCTTCCTGATGATTTCATTTGAATGAAACAGTTCTAGTCCTGTAGAAGCTCCTGCTATAAAATAAAAAAAAATATATATATATATATATATATATATATATATATATGTAGGTCCCGGGTTGAGTCGGGGTTAACCACAGTAAATAAGGTACTCATACATAGCAGAGGAAATTAATTTATTTTATAGAAGGAGCTTCTACAGGACTAGAACTGTTTCATTCAATGAAATCATCAGGAAGCTTCCTGATGATTTCATTTGAATGAAACAGTTCTAGTCCTGTAGAAGCTCCTGCTATAAAATAAAAATACATATATATATATATATATAATATATATATATATATTTAGAAGAAATGAGGTACTCAGAAAATCGGATGGTTTATATTTACAGATATTTATTTGTATATTACAGTTTTTATATATATCACATCACTTAGATCATTAGCGCTTTCTCCCATTCTAGTGGGGGTTTTCGAATCAAACTCAGTTCCTGTGTGAGGAGTTTTGACTATTTTATAGTGGACTATTTTATAGAGTTTGTAGTGGTGGGGAGGAATAAGACATAGAGAGGAGTGAGGAGAGAGATAAGGAGAAGAGAAAGGTGTAGAGAGAATGTGAGATGTGGTGTGTGTGTGTTTTTGGATCTGGGATGAGTGCTAAAAAAAAGTATATATATATATACTCACCTCATATTATGTGCATTTATATATACATGTATGTGTGTGTGCATATATGTGTGTGTAATGTGATGCTTGTGTTTCCAAATTGTTAACTATATACTTTGATCTTAACTAAAACTCAAGTGGCCATTGAGATAAGAAGAACGTGAAGTTTTAAATTGTTAACAATTCAAAACTAGGCAATGCGAATTTTTGTAAGAGTGAAATTACAGGACACGTCCTGAACTTAATGGTTATACTTTACAGTTTCCGCAAGCGCCAAATCCCATAAGCTGAGGCAGCCGTAATGCAGGAAACGCCAATGTATATAAATATACGTGTGTGTGTGTGTGTAGATAGACAGACAGACAGATAGACGATAGACAGACAGATAGATAGATAGATAGATTGATAGATAGATAGATAGATAGATAGATAGATAGATAGATAGATAGATAGATAGATAGATAGATAGATAGATAGATAGATACATAGATAGATACATAGATACATAGACAGATAGATAGATACATAGACAGATAGATAGATACATAGATAGATAGATAGATAGATAGATAGATAGATAGATTGATAGATTGATAGATAGATAGATAGATAGATAGATAGATAGTTAGATAGATAGATAGATAGATAGATAGATAGATAGATAGATAGATACATAGACAGATAGATAGATACATAGACAGATAGATAGATACATAGATAGATAGATAGATAGATAGATAGATAGATAGATAGATAGATAGATAGATAGATGTTTCTTTATTAGCCACACAGGGCTGAACACAGACGGGACAATTTTCAAAGTAGAGCTTTTCTTTTGGGGGAGAAAAAAAAGTGGGGTAGGTTTTCGATCAAAAGGGATCGTAAAAAAGAAAGGAAAAATAATTTTAAAAAATTTAAAAAACGATCAATAGGGATCGTGTATCCCAGAAATGTCGATCCCTATTGATCGTTTTTTCTTTTTTTTTTTTTTTCTTTCAGATAGATAGATAGATGCGCGTGTGTATAAATATATATTTCTTTATTGCCCACAAGGGGCTAAACATCGAGGGAACAAACAAAGAGATTAAGTCGATTACATTGACCCCAGTGCGTGAGTGGTACTTTATTTATCGACCCCGAAAGGATGAAAGGTAAAGTCGACCTCGGCGGAATTTGAACTCAGAAAGTAACGGCAGACGAAATACGAATTTCTTTATTGCCCACCGGGGGCCAAACGGCAGACGAAATACGGCTACGCATTTCGCCCGACGTGCTAACGTTTCTGCCAGCTCGCCGAAGCGTAGGTTTGCGTATAGACATACGCAGATACACATATACAGATATATGTAGACAGAAAACTTACACTTGTACACACTCACACATGAACATTCTCAAGTGCGCAGCGTATTCGTAGCACGAGCCAAGAACAGAGCCTCTACATGGTCATTCGAACAGCTTAAAATAATCGCCAGTTCTTCCTCAAATTATGCTTTACCGTCTTGTGAAAATAAAAGAAAAGAGAAAAGAAAGAAAAAACGGACACATTAGATAATATAGTGTTACACAGTAACTTAAAAAGACGGGGTGGGCGATCTTTCGTCTCTAGTAGACCTTTCCGTCGATTTCCGTAAAAATTTTTTTTTTTTTTTACATATGGGCTTGCGGGAACTTTTGAAGTAATATACATACATATACACATACACCGAGTAAAAAATTTCAGTTATCTCTCTCTTTCACACATTACTCTCTCTGTCTCTTCACACACACTAACAGAAGCACTTCACTTACACAACATACTGTCTGTCTCCCACACCCCATCAAACACACACACACACATGTACATCAATGCTTCACATGCACGGTAACTTCAAAAGAACTTCCCTCGTCATACAATCGCTTTCTATTAGTCTCTTTCGCTCTCATTACTTCAAAAGTTCCCGCAAGCCCATATGTAAAAAAAAAAAAAAAATTTTTACGGAAATCGACGGAAAGGTCTACTAGAGACGAAAGATTGCCACGGGGTGGTCATGGCTGGGACGCTGTTGCCCATAAGGTCTTCTGAATGAGGATTGAACTGAGATTGAACGGGACCGTGTTAGTAAGATTATAACGAAGGAAGTAAATCTTATCAAGGGAGATCATTCAGACGGCATATTATCATTTAATTGGTGACTGGAGTCACACGGTGCTTGATTAGGTTTGCGAGCATCATGTTTGACAGATATCTCCATTCATTCCACACTTTTCCATCTCATTCCGTTCTTTCATCTTCTAATTATTATTGTTCTGTATCTTTATCATCGAGGAGCAAATCGAAACCTCGTCTGAATTTCTCGGTGCTTCTATCAACGGTTTTCTTCCTAGTATCTTCGTTGTCATCGTTTGCAGTGAGAGGAGCAGATGCGAGTGATGATGTTGAAGAATTATGCCAGCAATTAGGCCCTTGTAAATGCAGAATGGCCAACGAAACAGGTGAGATAAATCTGAAGAATGTTGCCTTCTTCAACGGTAAACCACGTTTCGTTATTGCTCTCAACCAGACCTTCTCCGTGGCCTACAACCCTTGCGTTGGATTTACGTTGGCACCGGGTCCTGATGTTTCCGATAAGTGCAAAGATGCAGCTGTGTGTGTCTTCAAAGTGTCCGACAAGAACTCTTCCTACAGAAACAGGGGTCAGTCGAAGTCAGCCAAGTTCCAATTTGACCAAGAATCCAGCAAATTCTTCATAAGTTATACGTCTCCAGGTAAATACAAACCAACGTATATACATATTGCACACATAAACAGATATACATATTTCACGTCCAAACTCACATAAATGTGAATGTGTAAAGCTAGGATGATACATATATATTTGTGTATGTGTATATATATATATATATATATATACACATATATATATGTGGAGTAGATGAAATTAAGGCGACTGAAGAAGGGGAATTTTCCTTGTTTTGTATGTCCTGTACTCTATTTTTTCGTTGTTTTAAAAAGATGCCCATTTCCTTGGTTTTGTGTTTATGTTTTCGTTTCTCATTGTGTTCGACGTTTTTTGGTGTCCTGTACCCATATATGCATGTATATATACATGTAGAGGTAGGTACGTACATATACGTATGTATATATGCATATATTTTATTTATTTATATATATATATATATATATATATATATATATATATATATACATACATACACGAAGGTGTGTATGTATGCCTGTGTGTATAGAATAATTTTTGCATATACACGAATACACACCTACTTGTAGAAACAAACACGATTCCCTTCCCCCGTGTGTGTATATATATATATTTAGGTAAATCAAAAACAAACGACGTAGAATTCAAACACAAGAAAGTCAAAAGGACGTCCACAATGTTGTATTATTAGTCTGACATTCGAAGAAAATAAGTAACAAAGGGAAAGTTAAGCACAGAAGGCCCTACAAACAAAACTGTGCAAGCTTGAAAAGAGAGACGTAAATAAAATGATAATATAAATGTTTTTTCGGAGAGGGAATTGAAGTAATGAGAGCGAAAGAGACTAAGAGAAAGCGATTGTATGACGAGGGAAGTTCTTTTGAAGTTACCGTGCATGGGAGCATTGATGTACATGTGTGTGTGTGTGTGTATGTTTGATGGGGTGTGGGAGACAGACAGTATGTTGTGTAAGTGAAGTGCTTCTGTTAGTGTGTGTGAAGAGACAGAGTAATGTGTGAAAGAGAGAGATAACTGAAATTTTTTACTCGGTGTATGTGTATATGTATGTATATTACTTCAAAAGTTCCCGCAAGCCCATATGTAAAAAAAAAAAAATTTTTACGGAAATCGACGGAAAGGTCTACTAGAGACGAAAGATCGCCGCAAGATAATATTTCTCCTGTGGCGAGACATATTTCACGAATTAATAGAAGCGAATGACATTTGTTGACAACAATTACGTGATGGCAAAACAAGGAAACACAAACACACACACACGCATATGTGTGGGTTTGTGTTACAAAAACCTTTATATTTCGGATGCAAAGGACTATCTTCAGAAGGAAGCAGTCCAAGAAATGTTTGTTTACATTGGTTTGTTGTTTTATTTTAAACTGCTCGACGTTTGAGTTCAACGCTCTTTCATATATATATATATATATATATATATATATATATATATATTATATATATATAAACACACACACATATACATACATACATACATACATACATATATATATTCATATATATATACATATATATATATATATATACATTTGTTGGACCGTTAGCCCCTACACGCAATTTTTTCTCTCCTTGTTTCTTTTCTGTTTATCTTTCTGTCGAAGAGCGTAGGCTCGAAATGTAAAAGACTTGTTTTATTTCTATTCCTGAGCGCCATACTAATACATTATTTGTTTGTACTCCACCTGCCTTCGTCTTTTGTTTATTTTCGTAAACCTTCTCGCTATATATATACATATATCATCATCATCATCATCGTTTAACGTCCGTTTTCCGCGCTAGCACGGGTTGGACGGTTTCGACCGGGGTCTGGGGAGCCAGGGGCTGCCCCAGGCTCCAGTCTGGTCTGGCAGTGTTTCTACAGCTGGATGCCCTTCCTAACGCCAACCACTCCGCGAGTGTAGTGGGTGCTTTTTACGTGCCACCTGCACAGGTGCCAGAGGGGTCTGGCATCGGCCACGGTCGGTTGGTGCTTTTTATGTGCCACCTGCACAGAAGCCAGTCGGGGCAGTGCTGATGTATACATATATATACACACACTCACACACATATATATATATACATACACACACACACATATGTATACATACATATATGTACATACATGTATTATAAAGTCTTTCTTAACGATCCATTTTATGACAATCACACAAGCTAATTTTAAAAACCCATTAAATTTACATTTATACAGAGACATTTCCAGGGGTGGGCGCTTGTGGCAGTTCTTCCAGATCGCTCGTCCTCTTCCATGCCACTTGAAACATTGCATTTAACTCCATCACCTCATCACTGTAAGCTTGCCAAAGCAGTCTCGATGTCTCTATTAGCAGACTTCCCAAAGTTCAACACAAAATTTCACATCGGGTCTTTGTTCCCATCCATGACAAAATCGCAGACTACAACATACATGTGATCAGAAAAGCACAAATTTCACAACTTGCAAAGTAAACACAGCAATGTCACTTAGCGCACTGCCAGCTCTCACTGGGCTTGCAACCATGTGCTGCCATCTGTTGGCACGCCATAGAACTAGTCCAGGAACTTTTTGATACCACCTCGTTTCCACAACAGAAGCAGAGGTAATTTATCCCCATTTAGATGTAGAAATTCTATTACAGGGGTTCTCAACCATTTCTTATCTATGGACCCCTTTGATTACTATTTTATTCTGGTGGACCCCTATAACCATTTGATGTTTAAAAACTATTTTTCTAAAACCCTTTTCAAAATCCCTATTTTGTTTTCCTCACATTAATTTTTGTAGATTGAACCATGCAAAATGTTAGAGAAAGAAACCCAACTATTTCTAGTAATACATAACCAATACATACATCTAAAGCAGGGGCTGTCAACTATTTTCATCTATACTCTCTTTTACTCTTTTACTTGTTTCAGTCATTTGACTGCGGCCATGCTGGAGCATCGCCTTTAATCGAGCAACTCGACCCCAGGACTTATTCTTTTGTAAGCCCAGTACTTATTCTATCGGTCTCTTTTGCCGAACCGCTAAGTAACGGGGACATAAACACACCAGCATCGGTTGTCAAGCAATGCTAGGGGGACAAACACAGACACACAAACACACACACACATATATATACATATATACGATGGGCTTCTTTCAGTTTCCGTCTACCAAATCCACTCACAAGGCATTGGTCGGCCTGAGGCTATAGTAGAAGACACTTGACCAAGGTGCCACGCAGTGGGTCTGAACCCGGAACCATGTGATTGGTAGACAAGCTACTTACCACACAGCCACTCAGACCCTTTTGATTACTATTTCATTCTGGTGGATCCCTAAAGCCATTTGATGTTTAAAAACTATTTTTCTAGAAACTCCTTTCAGAATCCCTATTTTGTTTCTTACACATTAACTTTTGTAGGTTGAACTACGTAAAATGATAAAGAAAGATACCCAGCCATTTCTTGCAATACATACATTTAAAGCAAAACTTTTTCAGGAGCCCTTAAATTACTATTGTGGATCCTCAGTTTACTATTTCGCTCTATGGATCCCCAAAAATCCTATACGGATCTTTAGGGGCCGTATGGACCCTGATCAAGAACCATTGTATTAGAACAAGCAATACTGTTGTAGTTACCATGAGAGAAACTCTCAGACCGGCTTTTTGGGGCAAAATGCACTCGTCATAAGCAAGAGTACATTTTGGCCCCTAAAGCTAATCTGAGAGTTTCACTCACGGTAACTATCACAGTATTGTTCAGCAAAGAAACAAATAGAAGAAACATTAGGCTTTAAGAAGAAATAGTCCTGGGGTCAATCCATTCGACTAGAATTCTTCAGTGTGGTGCCCCAGCATGGCCACATGTATCTTAAGTACCTTACTCTTACATATAGGAGTGGCTGTGTGGTAAGTAGCTTGCTTCCCAACCACATGGTTCCGGGTTCAGTCCCACTGCGTGACACCTTTGGCAAGTGTCTTCTGCTATAGCCCCGGGCCAACCAATGCCTTGTGAGTGGATTTGGTAGACGGAAACTGAAAGAAGCCTGTCGTATATATGTATATATATATATATGTGTGTGTGTTTGTGTGTCTGTGTTTGTCCCCCTAGCATTGCTTTACAACCGATGCTGGTGTGTTTACGTCCCCGTCACTTAGCGGTTCGGCAAAAGAGACCGATAGAATAAGTACTAGGCTTACAAAGAATAAGTCCTGGGGTCGATTTGCTCGACTAAAAGGCGGTGCTCCAGCATGGCCACAGTCAAATGACTGAAACGAGTAAAAGAGTATATGTAGTATGATGCACATATAAGCAGGTAGTCTCTTACGCACTCATACATGTATTTTTCTTACACACACACACACACAGAGTTGTGTCTGTTTTTGGTGTTTTTGCTTTTAAATAAGGTCACCTCCATATTGTATTGATATTACCTTACGTGACTGAACGTATTTCTTAAAGACGTGTGTGTATGTGTGGTATGTGTGTATTTATCCAGTCTGTACGTGTGAACATGTTTGACAGATTAAATATGTATTTGAAAGTTGTTGTTCATTTTTACTTCTGTTTCGTCCTTGTTTACATGCATGTGTGTGTGTGTGTGTGTGTGTGTATTTAGCTTAAAGGTAGAGCACTCAGCTGTTGTGTTTGTGTACATACAGTATACACACACACACTTGCATATATGCATTGAAACACACACACACACACATTTTTAAAATTTCAGATCAGAGATTATATTTTCCCAGCTGTTTTGTTAATCTATAAGTCGCAGCTGGCCAATTTTATCATTATTATTATTATGACTTTATTATTATCATCATTATTGTTGTTGTTCTCATTAAGGTGGCAAGCTGGCAGAAGCATTGGTACGCTGGGCAAAATGCTTAGTGGCATTTTCGTCCACCTTTATATTCTGAATTCAAATTCTGCCAAGATCAATTTGTCTTTCATTCTTTTTGAGATCAATGTAATCAGCTTACTCCTCACCTAAAATTGCTGGCCTTGTGCCAAAATTTTAAACCATTATTATTATTATTATTATTATTAAGGGAGTGAACTGGCAGAATCATTAGCACACCGGGCGAAATGCTTAGCAGTATTTCGTTTGCTACTACATTCTGAGTTCAATTTCGCTAGGGTTTGACTTTGCCTTTCATCCCTTTGGGGACGATAAATTAAGTACCAGTGAAACACTTGGGTCGATGTACTTGACTAATCTCCTCCCCAAAATTTGTGCCTATAGCAGAAAGGATTATTATTATTATTATTATTATTATTATTATTATTATTGAGGCGGTGAGAAGGCAGCAAGCTAGCAGAATCGTTAGTGCACCTGTTAAAATGCTTAGTGGAAATTTCGTCTGCTACTACGTTCTGAGTCCAAATTCCACCAGGGTTGATTAACCCCTTACCCGGCAGAAACGAATATATGCGTTTTGACCGAAATCGTTTTTTTCTATCTCTGGCGAGTTAACTCGTCAAAATATAAACTCACCAAAATCGACAGCAAACGGAAAATAAGATAACCAAATAAAATAACATGTTTTTTTTGTAAAAGTAATATGATTTATGAAAAAAACGGGTTAACTCGTTTATGCCCAAAGCGGATATTTAAAATCAATATTATTGAATTAAAATTCATAATAAATAAGGTTTGAAATATACCTCGAAATCACCATTCAAAACATAGTAAAATAAAACAATTAAAAAATATGTCTGAAAAAATACATTTATTTTCAAAATAATTGTTGGGTAAGGGGTTAAGTAAGTACCAGTTATGCACTGGGGTCAATGTAATCGACTTAATCCCCTCCCCCAAGCTGCCCTTATGGCAAGAATTTGAAATCATTTTCAAGGTGTTAAGCTGGCAGAATTGTTAGTATGCTGTGCGAAATTTTTAGCGGTGTTTTATGTTTTTACATTCTGAGTTCAAATTCTGCCAAGGTCAACTTTGCCTTTCAGCTTTTTTGGGGGTTGGTAAAATAAATACCAGTGATACACTAGGGTTGATGTACTTGACTAGACTCCCCCTTTCCCTAAAATTTTACATGTTGCGCCTGTCATAGAAAGAATTAATCAAAGAGATAAATACCATAAATTTGAAAATTACTATTTGTATCCCCGCCTGTCACGCGGGAGACCGGGGTTCGATTCCCCGCCAGAGAGGCATCATAATTTTATGGCGTTAGGAAGGGCATCCAGCTGTAGAAACACTGCCAGATCTGACTGGAGCCTGGTGCAGCCTTCAGGCTTGCCAGACCCCAGTTGAACCATCCAACCCATGCTAGCATGGAAAGCGGACATTAAACGATGATGATGATGATGATGAAATCCCACAATGTGAAATATTCAGCAACAGTACTTTGGAGTCCTGGTTTAGGATAATTGTTGCTGTAATTTAGCCCCAGGAGACATGGTCTTCAGCTGGCTATACGACACAATCTATTTCCTTATAAATCAATCTATAGACCAGTGACTAGTTGTCACTTTGAAAACTACATATTTCGAACGGGAATTTGGCAGTGCCACCTCTAGCCGAACAATTATTCTGTGCTGATGAAGGGAAATAACCCGGAAATCGCGATACACAGATATTGTTTTGAGCTGAGTTGGGGTGCTAGATTCCCTTGTTCGAAAATATAAGGACACAGATCATGTCGTATAGCCAGCTGGAGACGATTTCTCCTGGGGCTAAATTACAGCAACATTCGTCCTAAACCAGGACTGCTATGATATGTTGGCAAAAACCTTTACTCCAAGATAAATACCAGTTGAGTACTGGAATCGATATAATCAACTTTTCCCCCTCCCCCAAATTTCAGGCCTTGTGCCTATAGTAGAAAGGATTACTCTTTTACTTGTTTCAGTCATTTGACTGCGGCCATGCTGGAGCACCGCCTTTAGTCGAGCAACTCGACCCCGGGACTTATTCTTTTTGTAAGCCCAGTACTTATTCTATCGGTCTCTTTTTGCCGAACCGCTAAGTGACGGGGACGTAAACACACCAGCATCGGTTGTCAAGCAATGCTAGGGGAACAAACACAGACACACAAACACACACACACACATACATATATATATATACATATATACGACAGGCTTCTTTCAGTTTCCGTCTACCAAATCCACTCACAAGGCATTGGTCGGCCCGGGGCTATAGCAGAAGACATTTGCCCAAGATGCCACGCAGTGGGACTGAACCCGGAGCCATGTGGTTGGTTAGCAAGCTACTTACCACACAGCCACTCCAACATATTTACCTCTACTGGTGAAAAAGTCCACCAACCATCTTGTTTTACAGTGTTACTTGCCATTATAAGGTAGTAAGTCATGAAAATAAATTGCTTAGCCGCACCTTTTCTGGGTTTTTTTTAAATGTGGGTTCAATATCTACCAGGGTCAACTTTACTCTTCATCCTTTCATTCAGCCTCTTTCTTCCGCTCATTTCATTGTGCTAAATTGTTGAGGACATTGTTTCCGCTCTCCATTTTTTTCTTCCTTATCCTTTCCTGTCAAGAGTGTAAGCTCAAAATGTCAAAAACTTTGCCTATCTTCCTGAGCATCAGACTAATATACCCTGCTTGTTGTGCCCTCTCCTGTTCTTCTCTTTTGTTTCCTGTACATTTGAACCATGTATATCAAACCTGTCCTCCCACCTTGGGATCTTTCTTTCTCCTATGTTTCCGACGAAGAGCTCCGCTCGAAACGTCATACCCTCCTTCTTCCCTTCTTTCCTGAGCGCCCAATAATACTTTTTGTTCCACATCTCGCGTTGTTGTCTTTTTGTTTTCTTGTTTGGATTAACATTATATATATATATATAATGTTATATCATCATCATTGTCTAACGTCTGCTTTCCATGCTAGCATGGGTTGGACGATTTGGCTGAAGACTGGCCACCCAGGAGGCTGCACCAGGCTCCAATCTGGTCTGGCAAGGTCTCTACAGCTGGATGCCCTTCCTAACACCAACCACTCCGAGAGTGTAATGGGTACTTTTTACATGCCACCAGCATGAGAGCCAGTCAGGAGGCATTGGCATCGACCACTTTCAGATGGTGCTTTTCATGTGCCACCAGCATGGCAGCCATTCAGGCAGCACTGGCATCAACCACTTTCAGATGTTGCTTTTTACGTGTCCCTGACACCAGACAGAGGAAACAGGCATCAAACACATTCAGATGGTGCTTTTCATGTGTCACCAGCACGGGGGCTAGCTGGGGCACTGGCATCGACCACGTTTGCGATATTTATCATCATCATCATCATCATCATCGTTTAATGTCTGTTCTCCATGCTAGCATGGGTTGGACGGTTCGACCGGGGATCTGGGAAGCCAGAAGGCTGCACCAGGCTCCAGTCTTATCTGGCAGTATTTCTACAGCTGGATGCCCTTCCTAACGCCAACCACTCTGTGAGTGTAGTGGGTGCTTTTTACGTGCCACCTGCACAGGTGCCAGGCAAGGCTGGCAACGGCCACGGTCGGATTGGTGTATTTTATGTGCCACCGGCATGGAAGCCAGACAAGGCGGTGCTGGCATCGGCCACGAGTCGGATAGTGCTTTTTACATACCACCAGACCAGGGATCCTGGCTGGTTCAAACCCATGGCCTCAGTCCACTTATGCATACCTTTCCTTCTTGGGACACAAAACTCTACTTGTGAAGACCTGTTGAGGCAAATCAAAATCAAAATCAAAAATCAAAATCGATCAACATCAATGGAAATTGTAGCTGTGATACCAGTGCCGGTGGCACATAAGAGAACCATCCGAACGTGGCCGTTGCCAGTGCCGCCCCACTGGCTTCCGTGCCGGTGGCATGTAAAAAGCACCATCCGCTCATGGCCGTTTGCCAGCCTCGTCTGGCACCTGTGCCGGTGGCACATAAAAAGCACCCACTACACTCATGGAGTGGTTGGCGTTAGGAAGGGCATCCAGCCGTAGAAACATTGCCAGATCGGACTGGACCTGGTGCAGCCTTCTGGCTTCCCAGACCCCAGTTGCACCGTCCAACCCATGCCAGCATGGAAAGTGGACGCTAAACTACGACGATGATGATGATGATGATGATGATATTTATTTATTTATTCATTCTTTTTAATATTTGTTTCCTTTCAGATCAACTGTTCAAAACTCATGTGTACCTCCAGTGCAGCCCCGTCGACCAACTGAGTGTGATCAAGTCCCGAGAAGCTAACCAATCCCTCTCACTGTTACTGCAGTCTGTCTGTGCATGCCCAGGGGGCTGCACCACACCTCACAATTCCTTCAGTCCTGGATCCTACATAGTCATCGTGTTCTTCTCAATTTTATTCATATACCTTTCTTTAGGTAAGCAGCCTCTCATTGCTGATATTAGTAGGGACTACTATACATACATAAATACATACACACACACACACACACATAAATATATCTGTATATACATACATATATCTATCTGGCTTCCGTGCCAGTGGCACGTAAAAAGCACCATCTGATTCGTGGCCGTTGCCAGCCTCGCCTGGCACCTGTGCAGGTGGCACGTAAAAAGCACCCACTACACTCATGGAGTGGTTGGCATTAGGAAGGGCATCCAGCCGTAGAAACATTGCCAGATCAGACTGGACCTGGTGCCGCCTTCTGGCTTCCCAGACCCCAGTTGCACCGTCCAACCCATGCCAGCATGGAAAGCGGACGCTAAACGATGATGATGATGATTATATATATATACACACATATATATAGTATCTTTCTATCTATGTA
>NC_043018.1:22693777-22728777 GCF_006345805.1 Octopus sinensis
TGCTCTTAGTCTTTCATATAATTCCAAAAACAAAACTGAACGAATCCCGTACACGTATTTTAAATCTTATATGTCACATTATAGTAGTTTGTGACTAGGAAGTAATGTGGGGGGTAGGGAAAGGATGGGAATGTGTGCCACGGTGCTGGACCATATCATTGAACATCATGGCACAATGCATTCATTAAAACCATGTATACGTGGCACAAAAAATATTTGATACAGCTTGGTTACACAGATCAAATTTACTGTTAGTTTCAGATTGTGTTGTAATATGCCAGCTACAGCTTGTGTTACACTGTGCTAGTTACAGCTTGTGACATACAGTGTTAGTTATAGCTCATGTCACACTGTGCTAGTTACAGCTCACAATACACTGTGCTAATTACAGCTTGCGTCACACTGTGCCAGTTACAGCTTTTTACAGTATATTTCATATTAAAATCTCTAAATATTCCAGTATACTCCTTATTAAAGCCTCTTTCACAGTACAGTATTAACTACATTACAGCCTGTCACAGTACAATGTAAGCTATTAAAACCTCTGTCACAGTACAGAATAAACTATGAAAGCCTCTGTCACAGTACAAATTATGCAGTTTAGATTTATTGTAAAATTGTGCTGATAGAAGTGTGTGTTGATGTAATTAAAGTTTTTGCCTCTGTATAGATTATATTTTGTGTCACACCATACTGCAAGAATACAGGCCATGTCACACCATATCACAAGATATGTATATGCGTTTCACACCATACGTCGCAAAACATAGGGCATGTCACCTCACGTATATGACATAAAATATAGTTTGTATTAGAGTCTGCACATAATATAGGCTGTGTCACAACACACATTCTAGACCAGTGGTTCCTAAAGTGGGTGGTACCGCCCCACCCCCACCCGGTGGCAGTGGGGGGTGATAATGGGGTGGACAAAAGGTGGCAATGGATGTAAAGACGATAAGATAATGAGTTAATTAGGGTAAAGTTTTTTTCTGTGAAATGCAGTTGTTTTGAATTTGATGAAAAAAGCAGCCTTTTTTTTATGGTGGGGAGGGCACTAGGAATGTGGTGTGGGTGCCAAGGGGTGGCAGCCTGAAAATGTTCAGGAATTATTGTTTTAGCCCAAGTCAGGTAATAATATGTAGTAGATTATGAGGTGGCGAGCTGACAGAAACGTTAGCATGCCAGGCGGAATGCTTAGCAGTATTTCGTCTGTCGTTACGTTGTGAGTTCAAATTCCACCGAGGTCGACTTCACCTTTCACCTTTTCAGGGTCAATAAGTTAAGTACCAGTTGCATACTGGGGTTGATCTAATCGACTGGCCCCGTCCCCCAAAATTTGGGGCCTTGTGCCTAGAGTAGAAAAGAATTCATAGATTATAAGGTATATAATGCCATCCAGTCATTAACCAGTTATGCTTGTGTCATTGCGGGACCAAGCAAAAATTTCTTCTTCATTAAAGTGTTGGTGTGATGGATAAAGTTGGGCTCAGCAATGATGATGGGTCCATCTTTCAACAATATGTTGTGGACCATCTCCAAAATTTTCACATGGGTAAGATAAAAGACAGGCTGTGACATTCAATCCGTAACCCACGATGCTGTTATTTACCCCCTGCTCCCATCCCACCAATAAACTATTACTTCTTATTGGTTAGGTTGTTGTTTTTTTTTGTTATGTTTTCTAATGGAAGGTCACACAAGAAAACAAAAATCTGTTTATGGGGTGGGTTTCATGTGGTCACAGGACCTGCTGGCTAAAGCAACCAAGTTATTTTAAATCATGTCTTAATCTTAAAAAATAAAGGTCACATTGGACAATTTAATCCAAGATATACCTAGAATGAAAAAAGACATATCTAGGACTCCATTATATAACAAGCCCTTTCCTGTTGTTTGTGGAGGTGTGTGGCTTAGAGGTTAGGGTGTTGGATTCGGGATTGTAAGATTGTGGTTTCAATTCTTGGACCGGGTGACGCATTGTGATCTTGAGCAAAATACTTCATTTCACATTGCTTCAGTCCACTCAGCTAGAAAAAAATGAGTTAATCTTGCAAGGGACTGGTGTCCCAGGTAGGGAATTTATCCACCAGGAAAATCAGGGAAACTGACCCTTATGAGCTGAGAAGGGAACTTTACCGTCCTTGTTGTTTAACCCCGGTTAGATCTGATCCAACAGAATTATGATCGAAAGTGTTCCAGTTAAGACCAGCTTGTCTTATATCTAGTCATTGTATACCTCAGACTAGCAGATGTATTCCTTTGTGTGTGCCAACCCAAAGGCTGTGGCCACACTGGAGCAATGCCATTTAAAAATAAAAATTGACACTCGGAATTAAACCAGAGACCTTTGTATGATCAAAGTTGTTCCAAGTGTGACCATCCTGCCTTTTATTCAACCATAGTATATCTAGGACTACATTGTCTTAATGTATCCTTCATTTTTAAGACAAACAGTAAGATATGATGTGAGGGTTATTTGGCTGTTATTTCTAGCAGATCTAAAGAATAAGTAGTAAACTCTACTTGTCTCCTTGCAGAAGTTGATGCAAAGTACCAGTAATTTCCTGAGGTCAAAGTAAAGTCAATTTAATCAACCATTCCTGCCACTCTTTCTTCTAAATTATGAGGGAATTCAATACTTTTAGTTGAACATATTTTCCCTTTTCATTTAAAATTTTTTTTTTGTTTTTCATTTATTTTATATTTTGGCCTATTGTCAACACCCCTCCCCCCCCTTATTTATTTTATAATTTTTTAAAAATATTTTCCCTTAAAAAACTTTTGCAATTTTTCTTCGTATTTTGTCCCTGCCTTCTAATATTTATTTAATTTTATAATTTTTTAAAAAAATATATTTTTGATTTTTATTTATTTTTTTTAACGTCATATATTTGTCTCTTCTTTATTAATAATTTGAAGGCGGCAAGCTGGTGGAAGCATTAACACACCAGGAAGAATGCTTCATCAGTCTTTATGTTCTAAATTCAAATTCCACCATGGTCAACTTTGTCTGTCGTACTTTTGGAGTCAATAGAATAAGTACCAGTGATACACTGGGGTCAGCGTAATTGATTTATCCTCTCCACAGAAGTTGCTGGCCTTGTGCCAAAATTTGAAAGCATTATTATTATTATTATTATTATTGTTAAAGCAGTGAGCTGACAGAATTGGGCAAAATGCTTAACTGTATTTTGTCCATCCTTACATTCTGAGTTCAAATTCTGCCACGGTCAACTTTGCCTTTCATCCTTTCTGGGTCAATAAAATAAATACCAGCTGAACACTGGAGTCAATGTAATCAACTTTTCCCATTCTCCCAAGATTGCTGGCCTTGTGCTAAAATATGAAACCAATGTTTATTTTTAATTTTACATAATTCTTTATTAACAACACGTTGACAAGCTTTGGGCTACATTAATAAAGACTATTTTACATGCCAATACTTCTATATACATATTCTATATGGAAAACAACTTGTTTGATTTTATAGTTTTAAAAATATTTTTCGATTTTTTTATTTTATTTGTATCACTTATTTTTGTTTATCCTTTTTTTAATATTTAATTAACCCTTTTGTTACCGTATTTATTTTGAGATGCTCTGTGTTTCTTTCAATTACTTTAAATATAACAAAGAATTTAGTAAAATAACTTAGTTATCATTAAGCTGGTGTTAGGAACATAAATTGTGACTAAGGTTTGGTGGAAGATTTTATTTCAAAACTTATGAAAACAAGACATTTGTACTACAGAGCCAGAGGCGGTTCTAGCCATGTTGGTATCAGAAGGGTTAACAACATATCTCCAAGCTTTGGGCTACATTAATAAAGACTATTTTTCATGTCAATGCTCCTATATTTATATTCCAAATGGAAAAAAAGACTTGTTTAATTTTATATTTTTGAAAATATTTTTTGATTTTTTATTATTTATTTGTATCACGTATTTTTGTTTATCCTTTTTAATATTTATTTAATCTTAATCTTTCATAAGTCTTTAATGAGGATGCCTCTCAAAGCTTTGAGTTCCATCATTAACCTTTTAAGCACGTAAGCCAATTACATGTCTCAAATATTCTACCTTTTTTTTTTTACATTCATATCAGTGAGATTCGGCCTCTCACACCTACCCTACAATGTCATTCTAAAAACAAACAATTGCATCATTGAAACCTTGAAACTAAGAGATAACAGGCAGAGATGTGGCTGTGTGGTAAGAAGTTTGCTTTCCAGCCACATGGTTCCAGGTTCAATACTACTGTGTGCCACCTTGGGCAAGTTCTTTTTCCCATAGCCCCAGACTGACCAAAGAGTTATGAGTGGGTTTGGTAAACGGAAACTGAAAGAAGCCCATTATATATATATATGTTTGTGTCCGTGTTTGTTTCCCACCACTGCTTGATAACCAGTGTTGGTTTGTTTACATCCATGTAACTTAGCAGTTCATCATCATCGTTTAACGTCCGTTCTCCGATGATGATGATGAACTGCTAAGTTACATGGATGTAAACAAACCAACACTGGTTGTCAAGCAGTGGTGGGAAACAAACACAGACACAAACATATATATATATATATAATGGGCTTCTTTCAGTTTCCGTTTACCAAACCCACTCATAACTCTTTGGTCAGTGAGAATGATAGAATAAGTCCCCAGCTTAAAAGAAGAGGGAAGTATTGATGTCAATTTGCTTTGACTGAGATTCTTCTTCAAGGCAATGCCCCCAACATGACTAAAGTCTAATGACAGAAAGAAGGAAACGCTGCAAGACAATGCATGGTTTATTCAAGACTTATGGGAATAAATAAGCATTACATTTGCCAGAGGAATCTGAATGCTAAAGGGTGAATAAAGATTTATTTACATATAGCGCAGGAGTGGCTGTGTGGTAAGTAGCTTCCTAACCAACCACATGGTTCTGGGTTCAGTCCCACTGCGTGGAATCTTGGGCAAGTGTCTTCTGCTATAGCCTCGGGCCGACCAAAGCCTTGTGAGTGGATTTGGTAGATGGAAACTGAAAGAAGCCTGTCGTATATATGTGTATATATATATATATATATATATATATGTGTGTGTGTCTGTGTGTTTGTCCCCCTAGCATTGCTTGACAACCGATGCTGGTGTGTTTACGTCCCCGTCACTTGGCGGTTCAGCAAAAGAGACCGATTGAGTAAGTACTGGGCTTACAAAGAATAAGTCCCGGGGTCGATTTGCTCGACTAAAAGCGGTGCTCCAGCATGGCCGCAGTCAAATGACTGAAACAAGTAAAAGAGTTTGACTTGAACTGTTTATATTCTAAATGTAAATAAGCATTTAATTTCACATATTTTTCCTAAATATTTCCTTCACATAACTTTGTATTTTTTCTCCT
Organism: Octopus sinensis; assembly: GCF_006345805.1. Taxonomy (NCBI): domain Eukaryota; kingdom Metazoa; phylum Mollusca; class Cephalopoda; order Octopoda; family Octopodidae; genus Octopus; species Octopus sinensis. The sequence goes on from NC_043018.1 coordinate 22,699,151, forward strand.
CATACTTTCGTTTCCCTCCTCCCAACTCCTCATCTTTCTAAAATCTATTTAATTATATCACATCTTTCTTTAATCATCATCATCATCATCATCAGACACTTTCCCTTTCTTAAATACTCATTTATTTTGATATATATATATATATATATATATATTATATATATATATGTGTGTGTGTCTGTGTGTTTGTCCCCCTAGCATTGCTTGACAACCGATGCTGGTGTGTTTACGTCCCCGTCACTTGGCGGTTCAGCAAAAGAGACCGATTGAGTATGTACTGGGCTTACAAAGAATAAGTCCCGGGGTCGATTTGCTCGACTAAAGGCGGTGCTCCAGCATGGCCGCAGTCAAATGACTGAAACAAGTAAAAAGAGTTTGACTTGAACAGTTTATATTCTAAATGTAAATAAGCATTTAATTTCACATATTTTTCCTAAATATTTCCTTCACATAACTTTGTATCTTTTCTCCTCATACTTTCGTTTCCCTCCTCCCAACTCCTCATCTTTCTAAAATCTATTTAATTATATCACATCTTTCTTTAATCATCATCATCATCATCATCAGACACTTTCCCTTTCTTAAATACTCATTTATTTTGATATATATATATATATATATATATATATCATCATCATCATCATCGTTTAACGTCCGTTTTCTATGCTGGCATGGATTGGACAGTTTAACTGGGGTCTGGGAAGCCAGGAGGCTGCACCAGGCTCCAGTCTGATCTGGCAGTGTTTCCACAGCTGGATGCCCTTCCTAACGCCAACCACTCCGAGAGTGTAGTGGGTGCTTTTTCAACGTCCCACTGCCACAAGGTCAGAGAGGGCTTTTTACATGCCACCAGCATGGAAGCCGGTCAAGGTGGCACTGGCATTGGCCACGTTCAGATGGTGCTTTTTACGTGCCACTTGCATAGGGACCACAACTACAATTTCCACTTGATTTTATTTTGACTCAGTAGGCCTCCTCAAGCACGGCATGTTGCCCTACGATCCAAGGTACTTTTTGAGTGAGCTGGTTATGCAACACTGGTGTAGGCTACAGCTGTGATCACACTTTATTTGCCGGGTCTTCTCAGTCACAGCATACCTCCAGAGGTCTCAGTCTTTCATCATTGCCTTTGTGAGGCCCAACATTCAAAGATATTATATATAGTGTGTGGAGGCGCAATGGCCCAGTTGGTTAGGGCAGCGGACTCGCGGTCGTAGGATCGCGGTTTCGATTCCCAGACCGGGCGTTGTGAGTGTTTATTGAGCGAAAACACCTAAAAGCTCCACGAGGCTCCGGCAGGGGGTGGTGATCCCTGCTGTACTCTTTCACCACTCTTTCTCCCACTCTTTCTTCTGTTGGCCTGCTCGCTTAGCCAGCAGGGTGGCGTCATTCGAAGGCTAAAACAATGCAAATGCATTGTGACCTGCGATGTGTAACTACATCAGATGGACTGGTCGGTCACGTGATATATAGTGTACTGTTCCATGGGGGTAAGATCAACAAAAACAGTACTCCATCTGGTGAGAGATAAACATTATTTCATGAACTCAGTGCATGTTTTTATATGCTGTTATTATTTTCATGTGCATGAAACTAATAACAACACACATACTGCATGTCATCATCATCATCATCATTGTTTAACGTCTGCTTTCCATGGTGGCATGGGTTGGATGGTTTGACTGAGGTCTGGAGAGCCAGCAGCTGCACCAGGCTCTAATATGATCTGGCTGTTCTGTCGATTAGCAATGTTTCTACAGCTGGATGTCCTTCCTAATGCCAACTACTCTGAGAGTATAGTGAATGCTGTTTACATGTCACTGGCACAGGAACCAGTCAGGCGGGCCTGGCATCGATCACGTTCGGATGGTGCTTTTTACATTGCCACCGGCACAGGAGCTAGTCAGGTGGACCTGGCACCGACCACATCATCATTATCATTTAATGTCTGTTTTCCATGCTGGCATGGGTTGAACGGTTTAGAACCAGTCAGGCGGGCCTGGCATCGACCACGTTCGGATGGTGCTTTTTATGTGCCACCGACATGGGGTACCAGTCTCGCAGCACTGGCAGTGACCGATGCATGAATGCCAGTGCCACCTAATTGGCATTCATGTGTGTGTATATACAAATATGTATATATATATATTTTTTTTTTGGCATATATAGGCGCAGGAGTGGCTGTGTGGTAAGTAGCTTGCTTACCAACCACATAGTTCCAGGTTCAGTCCCACTGTGTGGCACCTTGGGCAAGTGTCTTTTACTATAGCCTCGGGCCAACCAAAGCCTTGTGAGTGGATTTGATAGACGGAAACTGAAAGAAGCCCGTTGTATATATATATATATGTGCGTGTGTGTTTGTGTGTCTGTGTTTGTCCTCCTAGCATTGCTTGACAACCGATGCTGGTGTGTTTATGACCCCATCACTTAGCGGTTTGGCAAAAGAGACCGAGGGTCGAGTTGCTCGATTAAAGGTGGTGCTCCAGCATGGCCGCAGTCAAATGACTGAAACAAGTAAAGAGTATATATTGTTTTGTCTTTTATTTTTTGTCTTTCACTAGTTTTAGTCATTGGACTGCAGTCATGCTGGGCACTGCCTTGATGGGTGCTAGTCAAACAAAGAAACCCCAGGATTTGTGTTTTTAAAACCCTGATGCTTATTTTATCAGTTTTTTTCGCTGATCTACTAAGTTATGGGGACATACATACCCCAGCACCAACTTTCAACAGTTGTGGGGGGACAAACACAGACACACACACAAACAGACTTTTGTAAGTTTCCGTCTACCAAACTCACTCACAAGGCTTTAATTCAGCCTGGGGCTATAGTAGAAGACCCTTGTCCAAGGTGGCATGCAATGGGAGTGAACCTAGAACCACGTAGCTGAGAAACAAACTTCTTACCGCGCAGTCTCACTTGCACCTACATATATAATGTACAGCACTCAGTTTCTCTGCCTACCAAATCCACTCTCAAGGCCTTAGTCAGCCCCAGGCTATGATAGAAGACACTTACTTGCCCAAGGTGCCATGGAGTGGGATTGAACTTAGAACCATGTCATTGGGAAGTATATTTCTTTTCCATACAGGTTATACCATAGTTGTGTGCTTATAATTGATTCTATTAAAATGTATGTTGAAATTGATTTTGTTAACTCTAGGTCAGCCCTGATCTAGTAGGCTTATGATCAAAGAAATTCCCTCCATGACCATCCCAGCTTTTCACATACAGTTTATCTGATACATCCTTCCTTATTAACTGCTAGTCTGCCTTGATCCAGCTGACCCATGATCAGAGATGTTCCAGTCATGACCATCCCATTTTTCATTTAGCTGTTGTGTCCTTCCTTGCTATTTAACCCCAGGTCAGACCTAACCCTGTGGACCAATGATCAAGCATTCCAAGCATGACCATCTTACCATTTATTCAGTTATAGTGCCTCAAGGCCAAGTTTAATATGTTTTCTGGGTTTTTTTTTTAATGGTAGAGTGTAATTAAAAACATATTTAGCTCCTATTTCTAGTATATCAAATGAATCTGTAAAGACTCATTAGTTCACAATTAGGTATTATTGAATAATCCTTCGGTTTATGCTTTGTTATTTAAGTATATATGATTTTATATAAAATAAAACTTATGTGTGTGTATCTGTATATATGTCTTTATGTATGTATATATATATATATATATATATATGTGTGTGTGTGTTTATATATTTATTTTTGCACTATATATGTATAAAATAGCCATCCCTGTATCATACTCAATGTATAAATGTATATACAGTGTCAACAGTTAAGTTACTGAGGTATTTGTCCTGACATAACAACTCTTATAGATGTGTTGTGTAAAAAACAAAAGATTTCCAAGAGAAAAAAAAATAGCAACCAGCAAGAGCACTGGATGTATTTCAACAGTGCATATTCCCAACCAGTTGCATGCTTGGATGAAAATTTAATCATCTCCAATATAGAAAAAGACGAATAAGATATTCACTGATCTTGCAAAAAACTGTTTGGCTGAATAAAAGTCTGGTATACACATCTGGGTTAGTATTTAATTAAAACTGACATATATATATATAAGCTTGCCTACACATGCATTCACATACTCACCCCCATTTACACACACACACACACACACACACACATTATTCTTCCATACACACATGCATTTGTGCACCTTAGTTCAGCTGGGTCACCATTATTATCTCCCTTTCCCTCAGCCTCTTTCCTCCGCTCATTTCATCATGTTAAACCATTAATCCCTACACATTCTCTTTCTCCGTTTTGTTTTCCCTCTCATCCCTTTCTTTCGAAGAGCATAGGTTCGAAACATCAAAGACTTTTCCATTCTTCCCAAGCATCAAACTAATACACCTGCTTGTTGTTCCCTCATTTCTCACTTGTTTTCTGTACATTTGCAGTAGCATCCACCCTTAGGAGTTAGCCATATTCAAATGGCAAATATACGTCACGATGTGTTGCTGCTACTGTTTATAACTCGCTCTGAGATTTATCATTGTTTGATTTCACTTTTTCAATATCAGTGTCAATCGATACTGGAAAAAGTATATGTATTTGTGAAGGGAACCTACTTCTCATCGACAACTATGATTGTCACACGTCGATGACGGGTCAATACTCTGAAACTCGAGTCCGTGTGTATCATAAGTTGAAGACGGGAAGGATGGCTTCCCTTTGCAAATACTGATAGGGCACAGAAAGTGTGTCTATAGCCAGCTGGAGGAGGTGTCCTCCTGGGGCTACAAACTACAGTAGCATCCACCCTTAGGGGTTAGCCATATTCAAATGGCAAATATACGTCACGATGTGTTGCTGCTACTGTTTATAACTCGCTCTGAGATTTATCATTATATATATATATATATATACTGTATTGTAATATGTATAAGAAACTCCCTAATTTTTGACAAAAAGGGGTTCCTTATACACATTAAAGTATGGTATATATATCTTCAGCAATATAACTCCACATGTGCTGTTCACAATTTCTTTCCCTTTCTCCTTTCCGACGAAGAACCTTGCTCGAAATGTCAAACTCTCTTTTCACCAAGCGTCAAGCTAATACATTCCTTGTGCATATCCTCTTGTCCAATAATTCTATTCATTTATTTGAATTGACTAAACACACACACACACACACACACACATGGTGAGTCAAATGTGACACACCAAAATATTTGGCATTTTATTTATATTATGTAATTAATCATTTTGTTTATCATGTGTGTATTCATCATTATTTTTTTTCTGTTACTCAATTTTTAAAAAAAATCGAAACCTGTCTGACAATTTCAGACCATATTGAAGTTATTTTGTGCACCATCCATCTATCTATCTGTCTGCCTGTCTGACTACCTATCTCTCTGTCTATCTCTACCTGTTTTGTCTATCTATATCTCTGTCTGTCTATCTATATATCTATCTGTCTGCCTGTCTATCTGTATATCTGTCTGTCTATCTATATATCTATCTGTCTGCCTATCTATCTATCTATCTATTTATCTATCTACCTGTCTATCTATCTACCTATCTATCTGTCTATATATCTATTTATCTATCTATCTATATATCTACCTATCTAATTATCTATCTATCTATCTATCTATCTATCTGTATCTATATCTATCTATATATATATATATATATATATATATATATACACACACACACATATATATGGATGTGTGTGTATATATAGGTGTGTGTGTGTGTGTTTTGATCAGAAAGCAGGATGTTGTAATACATGTTTTATAATTTAATTTGACTAAGATAAACATGGATGTTGTTATGTGTGTGTGTGTAGCTGGGTAGTTATGTATGTATGCGCACGTGCGCGTTTTTGTAAATTGTTACATATACAAAATAAGTTGGGTTTTTTTTCCTTTCTATTTATAAAAACATGGCTAATGTTTGCTCTGAGACAAATTTGTTTTGTTTTAACTCTCTCTACACACTGTACCCTGGTGATGAGCATGATTCTGAATGTATGAATGTGCGCAATATCTAATGCAAGCACAAATATATATGTCTATGTATGTATAAGTGTTAATGTTATCCTCTAAATGGGTGTATATATATATATATATACATATCTAAGGCATGTATAAATAATATATGTAAAAATGTATGTGTAAATCTCTATGTATCCTAAATATTTTTTGTGTGTTAAATGAATAATAAATATATATATATATCTATAAAGAATTTATAACATTTACAAAACTAAATTGTTATCTTTTGTAGTATATACATCATCATAATCATCATCATCATCATTATCATTTTCACGTCCACTTTTTCCATGCTCGCATGGGTTGGATGGAACATTGTTTATGTGGAATTTCTGCTACTGGATGTCCTTCCTGTCACCAACCCTCGCCTTTTTCGAAGCAAGGGGATATTTCCCTCATGGTCAGACATGTTATTACAGAAGATTGGAAGCAAAGAACACATCTTGCATGATGGTGATGCTCATTTGCAGCACTGGGCGTTAGGAAGGCCACCGAGACATACAAACCATTGCCAAAACTGACATGGAGCCTGAACAGCCCTTCAGTTGGTCAACTTCTGTCAAACTGTCCAACCATTGCCAGCATGGAAAACAGACATTAAATGATGATGATGATGATGATGTCTGTCTGTGAAGGCTGACCAGCACCATTCTGTTTTGGAATCCCTTGTCTTGCAATTTATCTGATGACTTCACTGATGCTGATGATGTCATGTAAAAAGCAACTGGTACACTCTTTGAAGTGGTTAGTGTTAGGAAGGGCTATCAACCATAGATACCAAGCCAAAACAGACATTGGACCTTGGTGCAGTCCTTTGGCTTGCCAGTTCCTGTCGACCCCATGCCAGTGTGGAAAACAGATGCTAAACGATGACATATGTATGTGCTTTCCATGCAGTTAAATACAGCCTCTGTCTTGTGATATCCTCTCTCTCTCTTTCGGAGAGGCACAAGCACCTACACGCACATATACACACACGGCAGTAACTTCCACCTACCGAATTCAATCACAAAGCTCCGGTCGGCTCGGGGCTATAGTGGAAGACACCTACCCAAAGTGCCACGCAGTGGGACTGAACCCGAAACCATTTGTTTCTGAGTCTGTTTTATTAGATTTGATAACAAAGACCATACTGTAGCATTAACCCTGAACAAACAGCTGGTTCACAGGAGCTGCGGATGTTGTAGTAACAGTATAATTAACAACCAGGGGCATATATTCTGGATGTGTGAAGCGAACACAATGCCTCCACTAAAAATGGTAAATTTTCTTAAGGACTTCCCCCATTGACTGGTTTTTGGTGTTCTCCCTCTCACTGAAAACCAGGCTATAGGGGTTGGGAAACCCCTAAGTATCTTGGTGGATGTGTGTGTATGATTATTAACTCTTTTACTATTACTACAAGATCCAAGATCCTTTGCTGTTGTGAACTATCTAGTTGCCTTCATATCACCACCACCACATCTCTGGTCCACCAATCACTACTGACACCCTTGATTGTCTCAACTCCCAAATCTTACTCAAACCTCCCTTTTTTCTTTACCTTCTTTCCCCTTTTTCTAGAGATACACACACTTTAACAACCTCTTCACTTACATCCCTCAACAGTCAAGCACTGACCCTATAACCACACCAATCTAACCAGTCTGTGAAGGGATAAGGGCTTTCTATAAAGGAGTGGCTGTGTGGTAAGTAACTTGCCTACCAATCACATGGTTCTGGGTACAGTCCCATTGCATGGCACCTTGGGCAAGTGTCTTCTACTATAGCCTTGGGCCGACCAAAGCCTTGTGAGTGGATTTGGTAGACAGAAACTGAAAGAAGCCCGTTGTATATATGTATGTGTGTGTGTTTGTCCCCCCAGCATCGCTTGACAACCGATGCTGGTGTGTTTACATCCCTGCAACTTAGTGGTTTGGCAAAAGAAACCGTTAGAATAAGTACTAGGCTTACAAAGAATAAGTCCTGGGGTCGATTTGCTCAACTAAAGTTGGTGCTGCAGCATGGCCACAGTCAAATGACTGAAACAAGTAAAAGAATAAAAGAATCATGTATGTGTCCCCTTTTTGTCTAAATACCAAATCCTTCCACCCTCCCTAGGGATGGACCCTCTTGAATCTTTCTTTGATCCTGTCTTTTGTCTAGACCTCAACCAACAGATGTTTTAGCATTTAAACTACTCTGGCTGAAATATTCTGTTCCATGTTCAAACTCTCTGATCTGGCCTCTTATACGTACCTTACAATGTCATTCTAAACAGAAACAATCACATCTTTGAAATCATGAAACTCCAAGACAATACATGGTTGATTCAAAATGATGTGAATAAATAGACATTGCATTTCACTGAGCAACCTGAACGCTAAGGGTTAAACCAGCCATATCTGGGACCCCAAATGTTCTCTCCGTTTTATGTTTAAACCAGCCAGTTCTGGCCTCTCACACCTATCCTACAATGTCATTCTAAAAATAAATAAATAATCACATCCGATCGTGGCCGTTGCCAGCCTCGCCTGGCCCCCGTGCCGGTGGCACGTAAAAACACCTTCGGTCCGTGGCCGTTTGCGAGCTCCGTCTGGCACCAGTGCGGGTGGCACGTAAAAAGCACCCACTACACTCACGGAGTGGTTGGCGTTAGGAAGGGCATCCAGCCGTAGAAACACTGCCAGATCAGACTGGGCCTGATGCAGCCTTCTGGCTTCACAGACCCCAGTTGAACCGTCCAACCCATGCTAGCATGGAAAGCGGACGCTAAATGATGATGATGATGATGATGACATCAACAAAATTTTAAAGCTGTGAGATAATGCTTGATTAATTCAAAACTATGTGAATTAATGAGCATTGCATTTAACAGGGTAAGCTAAATGTTAAGGGTTGAACAAGCACTATCAGGTTGAAATATTCTGTTTTATGTTCAAACTGGGTAGATCCAGCCACTCACACCCATCCTACAATGTCATTCTGGAAATAAACCATCACATCATTGAAATTTTACAGCTACAAAATAATCCATGATTAATTCAAAACAATGTGAATAAATTAACATTACATTTGACAGAGTGATCTGAATGTTAAATAAGGCGCAGGAGTGGCTGTGTGGTAAGTAGCTTGCTTACCAACGACATGGTTCCGGGTTCAGTTCCACTGCGTGGTATCTTCGGCAAGTGCCTTCTGCTATAGCCCCAGGCCGACCAATGCCTTGTGAGTGGATTTGGTAGATGGAAACTGAAAGAAGCCTGTCGTATATATGTATGTATATACATATATATGTGTGTGTGTATTTGTGTGTCTGTGTTTGTCCCCCTAGCATTGCTTGACAACCGATGCTGGTGTGTTTACGTCCCCGTCACTTAGCGGTTCGGCAAAAGAGACCGATAGAATAAATACTGGGCTTACAAAGAATAAGTCCTGGGGTCGATTTGCTCGACTAAAGGCGGTGCTCCAGCATGGCCGCAGTCAAATGACTGAAACAAGTAAGAGAGTAAAGAGTATGTAAGTGAAGTTAACAATTTTTGTGTATTTCTCGACAGCTATGTCTTCCAAGCTACAATTGTTACATTTAATACTTTAAAGGCAGCGAGTTGGCAGAAACATTAGAACGCTGGGCGAAATGCAAAACAGTATTTCATCTGTCTTTACATTCTGAGTTCAAATTCTGCCAAGGCCGACTTTGCCTTTCATCCTTTTGGGGCCGATAAATTAAGCACCAGTTGTGTACTGGGGTCGATCTAATCGACTGGTACCTTCCCCCAAAATTTCAAGCCTTGTGCCTAGAATAGAAAAGAATACATTAACATTTAAACCAGCTACATCTGGCCCAAATGTTGTATTTGTTTTATGTTTCATGTAAGAAGCCAGATCCAGCTTCTTACACCTGCCCTACAATGTCATTCCAGAAAATAAATCACATCATTGAAATTTCAAAGTTGCAAGATAATGCACAACTAATTCAGGACAATGAATAAACAAGCATTACATTTGGCAGAATAATCAGAATGCTAAAGAATATATCGGGTTGATATATTCTACCTGTTTTATGATCAAACCAGCCAAAGTTGGCCTCTCACACCTACCCTACAATGTCATTCTGAAAATAAACAATCATATTGTCGAAATCTCAGAGCTATGAGATAATGCAACATCAAATCCAAATAAACAATCTGTTGTAATCCTTAACGATGGATTTCTATAACACCCACTGTTGGTTGAGGTCTAGACAAAAGATAGGATCAAAGAAAGATTCAAGAGGGTCCATCCCTGGGGAGGGTGGAAGGATTTGGTATTTAGACAAAAAGGGGCCACATGATTCTTTTATTCTTTTACTTGTTTCAGTCATTTGACTGTGGCCATGCTGCAGCACTGCCTTTAGTCGAGCAAACCGACCCCAGGACTTATTCTTTGTAAACCTAGTACTTATTCTAACGGTTTCTTTTGCCAAACCACTAAGTTACGGGGATATAAACACACCAGCATTGGTTGTCAAGCGATGGTGGGGCGACAAACACACACATACGGCAACATAGTTGTTAGACAAGTATGACACAACTAATTTATGAACGTCTACTTCGTGCTCGCTTGTATTCTCTCCATACTAAGCGACATCACCTTATTTATAGCGACCAGCACATACCACTTGTTACATGTGAGGGGGTGTACCATTATTACTATTATCCCCACAATACAAGCATTTCATTTGGCAGAGTATTCAGAGTGCTAAAGGATCAAACTATCCATATCGGGCCGAGATATTCTTCAACCTGTTTTATTCTCAAACCAGCCTGGCATAGAAGGTGGACATTAAATGACGATGATGACATCATTGAAATTTCAAAGCTATGAGGTAATGCAAGGTCAATTCCAAATAACGTGATCAAATAAGCATTACATTTGTAATGTAAGCTGAATGCTTGAGGGTTAAACTAACCATATCTCTACATTGTATAACCTTCATGAATCATTAGCCACCTCCACCTCCTCCTCCTCCTTCCACTGATTCAATTATTGATACAGAAGATTCCTCTGCTGAATATCATAGCATAGCATCAAGGTCAGTACTCTACTCCTACTCCCAGCAATTATTTAATTAATGCATAATCTTCATGATTCTGCAATCAATTATAATTAACTAATTGCGGATCTATGTTCTCAGTTCAAATGCTGCCAAGGTCAACTTCTGCCTTTCGTTCTATCAGAGGTCAATGGGCACTAGTCTCAAAGTAATCAATTTACTCTGATTCCTTCAAAAACTGCTGCCTTTCTACCAAAATTTGAATACTCCAGCATGGTCGCAGTCAAATGACTGAAACAAGTAAAAGAGTAAAGAGAAAGTATATATGACAGAAACGTTAGCACGCCGGGTGAAATGCGTAGCCGTATTTCGTCTGCTGTTACGTCCTGAGTTCAAATTCCGCCGGGGTCGACTTTGCCTTTCATCCTTTCGGGGTTGATTAAATAAGTACCAGTTACCCACTGGGGTCGGTGTAATTGACTTAATCCGTTTGTCCCCTCTGTGTTTAGCCCCTTGTGGGTAGTAAAGAAATAATATATTTGTGTGTGTGTCTGTCCCCATGACAACCAATGTCGGTGTGTTTAGGTCCCTGAAACTTAGCAGCTCAGCAAAAGAGACCGATAACATAGGTACTAGGTTTACAAAGAGTAAGTCCTGGGGTCGATTTCTTCGACTGGAAGTTGTGCTCCAGCATGGCTACAGTCAAATGAGTGTTTATGCACATGTTTCAATTTATGTCCTGGCTTGTTGAGGCTTGGTTCAACTCAGGTGAGTTGTGTCAGAGATGTCACCATGTGTAGATCCACCCAGGCCCACCAGTGTTTTCCATTCCTGGTGGTCCCATGCCAACCCCTCTGCATCCCCCAACATGATATCAGGCCTCTGGAATTCTTCCACAATCACATCCAACCATCAGGTGTGGGACCTTACCACAAGATCTCATCCAGCCCGCAGCTGCTGTGGTAAATGAGAGTAAAATAACAATGCACTAATGATTCCACCAGCTGGACACCTTATCATCACCATCATCATCATCATCGTTTAACGTCCGTTTTCCACACTAGCATGGGTTGGACGGTTCGACTGGGGTCTGGGAAGCCAGGGGCTGCACCAGGCTCCAGTCTGATCTGGCAGAGTTTCTACAGCTGGATGCCCTTCCTAACGCCAACCACTCCGTGAGTGTAGTGGGTGCTTTTTACGTGCCACCTGCACAGGTGCCAGGGGGGTCTGGCATCGGCCACGATCGGTTGGAGCTTTTAACGTGCCACCAGCATGGAAGCCAGCTAAGGCGGCGCTGGCAACGGCCACGTTCGGATGGTGCTTTTTATGTGCCACCGGCACAGAAGCCAGTTGGGGCAGCACTGGCATCGGCCACGTTCGGATGGTGCTTTTTATGTGCTACCGGCACAGAAGCCAGTCGAGGCGGCGCTGGCAACGGCCACGTTCGGATGGTGCTTTTTATGTGCCACCGGCACAGGTATCACATGCTAGTAATAATAATAATAATGGTTTCAAACTTTTCCACAAGGCCTCAAATTTGGGGAAAGGAATTAAGTCGATTACATCAACTCCAGTGTGTAACTGGTATTTATTTAAGTGACCCCGAAAGGATGAAAGGTAAAGTCGACCTCGGTGGAATTTGAACTCAGAACGTAGCAGCAGACGAAATATCGCTAAGCATTTCGTCCAGCGTGCTAATGATTCTGCCAGCTCACCACCTTAATAATAATAATAATAATAATAATAATAATAATAGTAAAAGAACAACAACAATAATAATAAATTTATTTCTATGAGCAATAGATATAGGAATGAGTAAAAGGAGGTTTGGTGACAAGAAAGGCCATCATGATGGTGAGGATGTTTTAAAACAAACAGGACACTTAAGGCAAGTAGAGTTAAAAATAATAATAATGAGAGTGATTTCAAATTTTGGCACAAGGCCGGCAATTTCGGGAAAAGGGTTGGTCAATTATATTGACCCTTGTGTTCAACTGATACTTATTTTATCGACACCGCAAGGATGAAAGGCAAAGTCAACCTCGGTGGAATTTGAACTCAGAACGTAAAGCTGAACGAAATACAGTGAAGCATTTCGCCCGGTGTGCTAACGATTCTGCCAGCTCACTGTCTTAATAATAATAATCATTTCTACTAAAGGCACAAGGCCTGAAATTTTGAGAGAGGGGTTAAGTCGATTACATCGACCCCCTGTACTCAAATGGTACTTAATTTATTGACTCCAAAAGGATGAAAGGCAAAGTTCATCTCGGCAGAAATTGAACTCCGAATGTAAAGACAGACAAAATACTGCTTAGCATTTCGTCCAGTGTGCTAATGATTCTGCCAGCTCACCACCTTAATAATAATGATAATAATAATCCTTTCTACTATAGGCACAAGGCCTGAAATCTTGGGGGAGAGGGCTGGTTGATTAGATCGACCCCAGTGCACAACTGGTACTTAATTTATCGACCCTGAAAGGATGAAAGGCAAAGTCGACCCCACAGCATTTGAACTTCGAACATGAAGACAGACGAAATACCACTAAGCATTTCACCCAGCAAGCTAACGATTAATAATAATTAATCCCTTTTACAATAGCTACAATGATTTTAGAGAGAGGAGCTAGTTGACTGCATTCACCCCAGCGCTTAACTCATACTCATTTCATCAGCTCCGGAAGGATGAAAAAGCAAAGCTGACCTTGGAGGATTTGAAATCAGAATGTGGAGACAGACAAAATGCTGCAAAATATTTTGTCCAGTATTGTAACAATTCTGACAGCTTGCTGCCTTTTAAAAATACTTCTTTCCGCTATAGGCACAACGCCCTAAATTTTTGGGGTGGGGACCAGTCGATTACATCAGCTGGTGCTTATTTCATTGACCTTGAAAGGATAAAAAGGCAAACATTGACCTCGGTGGAATTTGAACTCAGGACGTTGACTGACAAAAAGCTATTGAGCATTTTGTCCAGCATGCCAATGGTTCTTCCGCCAGGAGGGGACATAATAAGTCGTAAAAATGATAGTATTAAGAACAACTGTAAAACAATAATAATAATAATAATAATAATAATAATAATGGTTTCAAATTTTGCCACAAGGACAGCCATTTTGGGAGAGGGGTTAAGTCGATTACATCGACCCCAGTGTGTAACTGGTACTTAATTTATTGACCCCGAAAGGATGAAAAGCAAAGTCGACCTTGGCGGAATTTGAACTCAGAACGTAGCAACAGGCAAAATACCTATTTCTTTACTACCCACAAGGGGCTAAACACAGAGGGGACAAACAAGGACAGACGAACAGATTAAGTTGATTATATCGACCCCAGTGCGCAACTGGTACTTATTTAATCGACCCCGAAAGGATGAAAGGCAAAGTCGACATCGGTGGAATTTGAACTCAGAACGTAGCAACAGGCAAAATACCTATTTCTTTACTATCCACAAGGGGCTAAACACAGAGGGGACAAACAAGGACAGACGAACAGATTAAGTCGATTATATCGACCCCAGGGTGCAACTGGTACTTATTTAATCGACCCCGAAAGGATGAAAGGCAAAGTCAACATCGGTGGATTTGAACTCAGAACGTAGCAACAGGCAAAATACCTATTTCTTTACTATCCACAAGGGGCTAAACACAGAAGGGACAAACAAGGACAGACAAACGGATTAAGTCGATTATATCGACCCCAGTGTGCAACTGGTACTTATTTAATCGACCCCGAAAGGATGAAAGGCAAAGTCGACATCGGTGGAATTTGAACTCAGAACGTAGCAACAGGCAAAATACCTATTTCTTTACTATCCACAAGGGGCTAAACACAGAAGGGACAAACAAGGACAGACACAACGGATTAAGTTGATTATATCGACCCCAGTGCGCAACTGGTACTTATTTAATCGACCCCGAAAGGATGAAAGGCAAAGTCGACATCGGTGGAATTTGAACTCAGAACGTAGCAACAGGCAAAATACCTATTTCTTTACTATCCACAAGGGGCTAAACACAGAGGGGACAAACAAGGACAGACGAACAGATTAAGTTGATTATATCGACCCCAGTATGCGACTGGTACTTAATTAATCGACCCCGAAAGGATGAAAGGCAAAGTCGACATCGGTGGAATTTGAACTCAGAACGTAGCAACAGGCAAAATACCTATTTCTTTACTATCCACAAGGGGCTAAACACAGAGGGGACAAACAAGGACAGACGAACAGATTAAGTTGATTATATCGACCCCAGTGCGCAACTGGTACTTATTTAATCGACCCCGAAAGGATGAAAGGCAAAGTCAACATCGGTGGAATTTGAACTCAGAACGTAGCAACAGGCAAAATACCTATTTCTTTACTATCCACAAGGGGCTAAACACAGAAGGGACAAACAAGGACAGACAAACGGATTAAGTCGATTATATCGACCCCAGTGTGCAACTGGTACTTATTTAATCGACCCCGAAAGGATGAAAGGCAAAGTCGACATCGGTGGAATTTGAACTCAGAACGTAGCAACAGGCAAAATACCTATTTCTTTACTATCCACAAGGGGCTAAACACAGAAGGGACAAACAAGGACAGACAAACGGATTAAGTCGATTATATCGACCCCAGTGTGCAACTGGTACTTATTTAATCGACCCCGAAAGGATGAAAGGCAAAGTCGACATCGGTGGAATTTGAACTCAGAACGTAGCAACAGGCAAAATACCTATTTCTTTACTATCCACAAGGGGCTAAACACAGAGGGGACAAACAAGGACAGACGAACAGATTAAGTCGATTATATCGACCCCAGTGTGCAACTGGTACTTATTTAATCGACCCCGAAAGGATGAAAGGCAAAGTCGACATCGGTGGAATTTGAACTCAGAACGTAGCAACAGGCAAAATACCTATTTCTTTACTATCCACAAGGGGCTAAACACAGAGGGGACAAACAAGGACAGACGAACAGATTAAGTCGATTATATCGACCCCAGTGTGCAACTGGTACTTATTTAATCGACCCCGAAAGGATGAAAGGCAAAGTCGACATCGGTGGAATTTGAACTCAGAACGTAGCAACAGGCAAAATACCTATTTCTTTACTATCCACAAGGGGCTAAACACAGAGGGGACAAACAAGGACAGACGAACGGATTAAGTTGATTATATCGACCCCAGTGCGCAACTGGTACTTATTTAATCGACCCCGAAAGGATGAAAGGCAAAGTCGACATCGGTGGAATTTGAACTCAGAACGTAGCAACAGGCAAAATACCTATTTCTTTACTATCCACAAGGGGCTAAACACAGAGGGGACAAACAAGGACAGACGAACAGATTAAGTTGATTATATCGACCCCAGTGCGCAACTGGTACTTATTTAATCGACCCCGAAAGGATGAAAGGCAAAGTCGACATCGGTGGAATTTGAACTCAGAACGTAGCAACAGGCAAAATACCTATTTCTTTACTATCCACAAGGGGCTAAACACAGAGGGGACAAACAAGGACAGACGAACAGATTAAGTTGATTATATCGACCCCAGTGCGCAACTGGTACTTATTTAATCGACCCCGAAAGGATGAAAGGCAAAGTCAACATCGGTGGAATTTGAACTCAGAACGTAACGGCAGGCAAAATGCCACTAAGCATTTCGCCCGGCACACTAACAAACCTGCCAGCTTGCCACCTTAATAATAATAATTCTTTCTACTGGAAGCACAGGGTTTCAAATTTGGGAGAAGGGATTAAGTCGATTACATCAACCCCAGTGCGTAACTGGTACTTATTTAATTGACCCCGAAAGGATGACAGGCAAAATCAACTTCAGCAGAATTTGAACTCAGATTGAAGTGAGTGGCAAAATATTGCTATGCATTTCACCCAGTGTGCTAACGATTCTGCCAGCTTGCCACCTTAACAACAATATTTTCTACTAAGGCCTGAAATTTTTGTGGAGGGGACCAGTCAATTATATCGACCCCAGTATGCGACTGGTACTTAATTAATCGACCCCGAAAGGATGAAAGGCAAAGTTGATGTCGGCAGAATTTGAACTCAGAACCTAAAGACAGATGAAATACCGCTAAGCATTTTGCCCAGGGTGCTAACATTTTTGCCAGCTTGCTGCCTTAATAATAATAAAAATAATAATCCTTTCCACTGGAAGCACAAGGGATTAAGTCGATTACATTGACCCCAGTATGTAACTGGTACTAATTTTATCAACCCCACCGAGAGGATGAAAGGCAAAGTCGACCTTGGTGGATTTCGAGTGCCAAACCTACCTAACGGTGGACAAAATACCACTAGGCATTTCTCCAAACATGCTAATGATTCTGTCAGCTCATTGCCTTTGCTAACCAACCACATGGTTCCAGGTTCAGTCCCACTGCGTGGCATCTTGGGCAAGTGTCTTCTGCTATAGCCCCGGGCCGACCAATGCCTTGTGAGTGGATTTGGTAGACGTATATATGTATATATATATATATGTATGTATGTGTGTGTGTTTGTGTGTCTGTGTTTGTCCCCCTAGCATTGCTTGACAACCGATGCTGGTGTGTTTATGTCCCTGTTCCTTAGCGGTTCGGCAAAAAGAGACCGATAGAATAAGTACTGGGCTTACAAAGAATGAGTCCCGGGGTCGATTTGCTCGACTAAAGGCGGTGCTCCAGCATGGCCGCAGTCAAATGACTGAAACAAGTAAAAGAGTAAAGAGTAAATAATAATAATAGTAATAATAATAATATTTTTTTTTTTTTAAATGAACGAACTATTGAGTTTGGTTTAATGGCCTACCAATGTATACTATGAGTTTCTTTGCCCTAGGAGTCGGGAAGACACTCGGCAAGAAATGGAAGCAAATTTGAAAGAAGAAAAAAAAAAAGTAAGAATAATAATAATAATAAATTTATTTCTATGAGCAATTGAAATGGAAATGAGTAAAAGGAAGTTTGATGAGGAAAAAGATCATCACAGCAATGATGATGATGTTTTAAATAGACGTGAGAGTTAAGGCAAGTAGAGTTAAAAATAATAATAATAATTTTAATAATAATGATGATGATGATGATGATGATGAACTATGTGTTTATCTCTGAAGTTTTTTTTTTTTGTTATTTCTTTTGTTGGCACCCAAAACTTCTGTCTTCAGTTCACATAATGATGATGATGAAGATGACGATGATGACGGCGATGACGATAGTGACGGTGTCATCATTTTCATCAAATCGTTCTCCATCCTGCGTGGTGATAAAAAAGTCTGTGGTATTTTGTATGAGGTTCTGGATGGGTATATGGGTGGGTGGGGGCGGGGTGGATGGATGGATGGATGGATGGGTGGATGGGTGGGGGAGGTCTTCTTTGATTATTTGTTTTTTTTTTCTTTTCTTATTTTATTGTTTATATATAATTATTCTTCTCTTTCCCCCCACCCCACCCCCACCCGTCCTTTCTTTTTCCTGCTAAGTGGAACGAATGATCGCAGAAAGTTCTATTAGCAGAGTAACTTATTGCCATAACAACTGTCATCGCTACCATCAACATCACTGCCGCCACCACCACCATCATCATCATCATCACTATTTCTTGATAGTGTCTGTATGCCAGATGGGACATTTCATTTGGCTTAATAATAATAATAATAATCCTTTCTACAAAAGGCACAAGGCCTGAAATTTGGGGTGAGTGGATAAGTACATTATCTCGACCCCAGTATTTCATTGGTGCTTAATTTGTCGACCCCGAAAGGAGGAAAGTCAAAGTCGACCTCAGCGGGATTTGAACTCAGAATGTAGACACGAAAGAAAATGCCGCTAAGCATTTTGCCTGGCGAGTTAACGATTCTGCCAGCTCGCCACTAATAAAAATAATTAAAAAAATAAAAATAATAATAATAAAAAGTAATAAAAAATGAATCGTCATCGTCGCCGTCATCATCATCATCATTGTTGTTGTCATCATCAATGTCTGTTGCTGATTATGTCAATATTACAAGGTGGTGATGTTGGTGATGTTGGTGGTGGTGGTGGTGGTGGCGGTGATGGTTGTGGTGGAGGGGACATTTCCTGTCTGTGGGTTTGTTTGCTTTTTTTTTCCCCCTATTTTTTTTTCTTTTTAATTAACAGTAGTCGTCGTCATCATCTTCTCGACTGTCTGTTGATTGTGCCATATTCTTCTGTGTCAGCTGCAGTTGCTGTTGCTGTTGCAGCGCATTCTGCACTTGCAGTCGTTGTTGCTGTTCAATCTGCTGCTGTTCAAGACGAGCCTAGAAAACGAAAAAAAAAAAACAAATAATTATATATATATATATATATATATATATAAAAAAAAGAAACAAAAAGTTTGTTGTCATGGCTTCTTTTATCTTTTATTTGTTTCAGGTAGAAGACTCTGGCCATGCTGGAGGATCACCTTGAAAGATTTTAATCAAACAAATCAAATAGATCTCAGGACTTATTTTTATTAACCCTTTCGTTACCAAACCGCCCAAAGCCGCCCGAAAAAAATTTTCGTTAATGTGACCAAACCGCCCAAACCCGCCCGTATTTACCTATTCATATTTAAATGAGAATATCAGAGCAAATCTCTTTAGTACATTCGTGAAAACATATTATTCTTCGTAAAGAGTTCAACTACAGTTTTGTACAATAATCGAAGTGTAATTTTAATTCCGTGAATTTTGGGAGATTTTTTTCCGAAATTTGTTCCTATTGTGTTTTCAAAATTTGTAATTCTGACAAAAAATGGATACGAATTTCATTATATCAAGCAGCGAGTCAGAATTCGAAGAATTTTCTACTGAAGACCTTCGTAAATCTAACTCTATGACTGAAAAAAAAAAGCACGTGGTATTTGATAATGAATCTGATGTTTCATTTTCCGAAAGTGAAAACAGTGAATCCGAGAGCTTCGACAGCGATAAAGAAAATGAATTGGCACCTGAATGGAGTGAAAATTTAAAAACTGTTTCGGTGATTTTTCTGAAGAAACTGGACCAAGCCAGGAGAGTAAAGCCTTAGACTATTTCTTTTTACTTTTTCGAATGAGCCTATTTGAAATCATTACGGCGGAAACGAACCGTTACACTAAATGTAAACAAAGCGAAAGAAAGGATAGTTAGTGGTTTCCCACAAACTTAAATGAAATTAAGACTATTTTGCCATAAATATTATTATGGGTATCAGAAAGTTACCCAGAATAACAAATTCTATCGTAAAATTTTGTTGTATACCCAATTGAATATTAGCTAATAACCCATTTTCTATAGCGATGTTTGAACAAAATTTTAATAATTTTATATTTTGTTGAATTTACCTGTATCTACCTGCAATTAGAGTCACTTTGTGACAAAAATTATAGTATAGAATTGGTTGAGAATATTTCATTAAATTATCTACCAAAAATCAGATTAATATATTGATAAATAAAAAAAGTTATAGTTGTTTAATGAAACCAGACTAAATTTATGATTATGTTAGAAATTAATTGAAACACATAAGGGGTGTATTTTGGTCAGAAATATAGTAACGAAAGGGTTAAACCTTTCACTTTTGGCAACAAATTGAAAACAACTGTATTTCACACATAAAACTTAATTAACCTATTAATATTTTTTTTTACATTTATCACTCCATTTAGGCCATCCCATTATCATCCCACATTTCTTCAACACCCCACTAGATCTTTCCACTGCCCACAAGGGGGCAGTACTGTCCACTTTGGGAACCACTGATTTAGACGACAATTTATTCACTGTACCCAGTATGTATATATATATCACCGTGACCACCGTGACAGACCAGGCTATCAGATATTGCTACACATCGCTGGTCACAATGCGTTTCGCATTGTTTTAGCCTTTAAATGATGCCACCCCGCTGGCTAAGCGAGCAGGCCAACAAAAGAAAGAGTGAGAGAAAGTTGCGGCGAAAGAGTACAGCAGGGATCGCCACCACCCCCTGCCAGAGCCTTGTAGAACTTTAGGTGTTTTAGCTCAATAAACACTCACAATGCCTAGTCTAGAAATCGAAACCGTGATCCTATGATCGCGGGTCCGCTGCCCTAACCACTGGGCCATTGCGCCTTATATATATATATATAAGGCGCAATGGCCACAACAGTACTGATGCAGGTACTGGTGCCATGTAAAAAATATCCAGTACACTCTGTGGAGTGGTTGGCATTAGGAAGAGTAGCCTGCCACAGAAACCAAGCCAAAACAGACTATGGAACTTGGTGCAGCCCCTGGCCTTACCAGCTCTGGTCAAACTGACCAACCCATGCCAGCATGGAAAATGGATGTTAAATTATGATAAGGATAGACATACAAGCACAGGAGTGACTGTGTGGTAAGAAGCTTGCTTCCCTCGAGATGTAAAAAAAGGTAAGAGGCTAAGTGCCTTATTTTGTAAGGACGTGGAGCCCATTTGTGAAAAATGTAAGAGGCTTAGTGCCTCATTTGAAAGGACCTTGTGTCCCATTGAGGTTTACAACCTCAATTTGTTTTTATAAAAGAGTGAAAAAGAACAATGTTTTCGGGAAGCAGCGATCATCGGGCGCCGTCTGCTTCCCTCATCAATATCATTGTTTTACTCATCATTCACTTCATTTGTGTTGTTGTCCAGCCCGCATCTGCTTCCATTTATGTAAAGCCTTTTATGGCTAATTTGATGAAATAAAGAAGCTTGCTTCCCAACCACATGGTTCCGTGTTCAGTCCCACTGCATGGCACCCTGGGCAAGTGTCTTCCAGTTTTATAACTCAATATGTGAGAAATAATAGATAATTACAAAAAAATGTATTCATCATCATCATCATCATCATTTAACGTCTGCTTTCCATGCTAGCATGGGTTGGACGGTTCAACTGGGGTCTGGGAAGCCAGAAGACTGCACTAGGCCCAGTTTGATCTGGCAATGTTTCTACGGCTGGATGCCCTTCCTAACGCCAACCACTCCATGAGTGTAGTGGGTGCTTTTTACGTGCCACCGGCACAGGTACCAGACAAGTCTGCCAAACAGCCACGATCAGATGGTGCTTTTTATGTGCCACTGGCACGGGGGCCAGGTGAGGCTGGCAACGGCCACGAATGGATGGTGCTTTTTACGTGCCACCGGCATGAGGCCAGTCGGGGCGGCGCTGGCAACGGCCACAGGATACAGGCATGGTTCAGTGGTGGTGGTGACAATGATGGTGGTGGTGACGATTACGGTGGTGGTGGTGGTGATAAATTTAGAAAAGGAAAAACATAAAACATTTTTGAAATAAAAATGACAAAAAAAAAGAAGGAAAACCACTAACTTTGGCAAATAATTCCTGCTGTTGACGTAAAAGTTCTTCTTCTGGAATGCCAAGGTTCTCAAGACGTGAGCTTCCTTTCCGTTTCTTAGCAGCAACTGCCTTGGCTTCCTCTAACACAGCGACAGCATCTTCTTTGTAAGAACTAAATCCAAGACTGTCCAATGCTAAAAGAAAAAAAACCCACAAGAATTACATAAAAGTCAACCAGCAAGTTGCATTTAATCATTCTTCTATTCTTAGATGGTGGCCATTCTGGAGTCACATCTTTGAGAATTTTAACCCTTTTGGTACCAATCTGCCCAGGAGGGACCACCTCTGATCCGATGATACAAAATTCCTGCCTTTTAAAGCAGTCTGAAGCAGTGATTTCCAACGTTGGGGATATACCCCCACTGGCAGGGCCCAGTAATCCTTTTTTTTTTTGTGGGACAAGGAATTGTGAAAATCTTTTTTTTGCACACAGTAAACATATAACACCTATACTCAGCCGGGCCAAGCCATCCCTCACATCATCATCATCATCATCATCATCATTATTATTTAACATCTGTTTCCCATGCTGGCATGGGTTAGATGGATTGATTGGAATCAGTAAGCCAGTGAGCTGTACCAGGCTCCAGTTTGGTTTGGCCTG
This sequence comes from Octopus sinensis, assembly GCF_006345805.1. NCBI lineage: Eukaryota > Metazoa > Mollusca > Cephalopoda > Octopoda > Octopodidae > Octopus > Octopus sinensis. The sequence goes on from NC_043018.1 coordinate 22,722,136, forward strand.
GTTCCGTTCCTACGGCTGGATGCCCTTCCTAATGCCAAATTGTAATAAAATATTAAGAAGGCATAGGAGTGGCTGTGTGGTAAGTAGCTTGTTTACCAACCACATGGTTCTGGGTTCAGTCCCACTGTGTGGCACCTTGGGCAAGTGTCTTCTACTATAGCCTCGGGCCGACCAAAGCCTTGTGAGTGGATTTGGTAGACGGAAACTGAAAGAAGCCCATCGTATATATGTATATGTATATATGCATGTGTGTGTTTGTCCCCCTAGCATTGCTTGACAACCGATGCTGGTGTGTTTACATCCCCGTTACTTAGCGGTTCGGCAAAAGAGACCGATAGAATAAGTACTGGGCTTGCAAAAGAATAAGTCCTGGGGTCGAGTTGCTCAATTAAAGGCGGTGCTCCAGCATGGCCGCAGTCAAATGACTGAAACAAGTAAAAGAGTAAAGAGTAATAAAGTTGTTTTTACCCAACCACTGGTGGTGCATATAGTTTTCTGGAAAGATATATTAGGGGTGTGGGGGCCTGGGGGGGTGGAATAGGTTGGGAAATACTGGTTTAAAAATAAACCCTGTCATCAAATCAAACATTTGTTGATTTATGTTCCAAACACCACTTTAACCCTTTAGCATTTAAACCGGCCATATCCGACCAAAACATTGTCCCTTTTTTTCTGTTCAAACCAGCCAGATCAGGTTTCTCACACCTATCCTTCAATGTCATTCTAAAAATAAACAATCACAACAGCAAACTCTCTCAGCTATTTGATGATTAATACAAAACACTTGACTAACTGAACGTTTGACAGAATCATTTGAATGCTAAAGTGTTAAAAACTCTTTCTAATTTTGGCTCAAGGTCAACGATTCTGAAAGAAGGGGGCAAGTTGATTACACTGACTTCAGTATTTGACTGCTCCTTACTTTATATAGACCCTGCAAGGATCACGGCCGAAGTCAACTTCAGTGGGATCATCATCATCATCATCGTTTAACGTCCGTTCTCCATGCTAGCATGGGTTGGACGGTTCGACCGGGGATCTGGGAAGCCAGAAGGCTGCACCAGGCTCCAGTCTCATCTGGCAATGTTTCTACAGCTGGATGCCCTTCCTAACGCCAACCACTCCGTGAGTGTAGTGGGTGCTTTTTATGAGTCACATATATATAAGGCGCTGGAGTAGCTGTATGGTAAGTAGCTTGCTTACCAACCACATGACTTGCTTCTAATGAGTTTCTATGGAGACATCTGAGGATTCTACCCCAATGAATCCTCCCAGAGAAAATGGATGGAGGGAGGGATGGAAAAAAAAATCAGTAAATTTACTTAGAAATACAATCACTGTCCAATGCTAAAAGAAATCTCACAAGAAATACATGGTCAGTTGGTCAGAAGATTACATTTTATCATTCTTCTATTCTTGGACTGTTGCCATGATAGGGACTTCTTTGAGAATTTGGATCCTTTCAGTACCAACCTATTTCTTTACTACCCACAAGGGGCTAAACACAGAGAGGATAAACAAGGACAGACAAACAGATTAAGTCGATTATATCGAGCCCAGTGCGTAACTGGTACTTATTTAATCGACCCCGAAAGGATGAACGGCAAAGTCGACCTCGGCGGAATTTGAATTCAGAACGTAGCGGCAGACGAAATACCGCTAAGCATTTTCGCCTGACATGCTAACATTTCTGCCAGCTCGCCACCTTTCAGTACCAACCTGCCCTGGGACCACTTCTGACTCTATGAGACAAACTTCCTGCTTTTTAAAATGGTCTAAAATAAACCATCTCATCAGATACAGTTATGAAACAGCCAAAGTAGAGTCATACATACCTGCCAGTACATGTTCTGGTGAAATGGTTTTCTTTGTCTGTTTGTTACAGATTTCATTGGCTTCTGACGAGACAAGGTGAATAAATTCCGTACAACAATTGAGTATCAATTCACGGGAGTCATTAGCTACACGGATATTTGGAACAAGTTCTTTGATCATTTTGTTCAAAGCTGCTCTTGGAATGCTAAGTTCATCATCGTCTCGGTTATCTGCCATCATCATGGTTACCACTTCAAATCTGAAAATATTCCACAGTCAACTCACGAATATCTTTATTATTTTTATTATTATTATTATTGCTTTTTTACTTTTGTTCTGTTTTTCTGTGGATTTTTCAGTTTCTTCTTTTTAAAATAGCTCTTTTCTTTCATATATTTTTCACCGTCCTAGTCTCGTGTTTTTGGTGTGTTGGTTTTTGGTAAGCACCACCAAGTCCAGTCAGTGGTTAGTATTCTCCTCAGTTTAGTTTGGTTTGTATTAAGACACATTCTTCAGTTCCCATTTGTGGCTGCTACGACTGGAATTTCTACATAACTGCTTCTGTAAAAGACATCAACAGATTACCTTTAAATACAGGTAAAGAAACATGTTCTTGTTAATAGCAATCAAAACAATTTAGCAAAAGCATTTGTAAATTTTAATTGCTTAGAATGAGATGAAATAAAGATGATAAGAAGAAGCAAAGAGTAATTATGGCAACAAACGTTAATATTTTGTGAGGCAAAGGATTGGCTGTGTGGTAAGTAGCTTGCTTACCAACCATATAGTTCCGGTTTCAGACCTACTATGCGGCACCTTGGGCAAGTGTCTTCTACTAAAGCCTCGGGTCGACCAAAGCCATTTGAATGGATTTGATGGATGGAAACTGAAAGAATCCTGTCGTGTGTGTGTGTGTATGTTTGTGTGTCTGTGTTTGTCCACTCACCATTGCTTGACAACCGGTGTTGGTGTGTTTGCATCCCCATAACTTAGCGGTTCAGGAAAAGCGACTGATAGAGTAAGTACTAGGCTTACAAAAAATAAGTCCTGGGGTCGATTTGCTCAACTAAAGGTGGTGCTCCAGCATGGCCGCAGTCAAATGACTGAAACAAATAAAAGAATATGTGAATGTGTTTATGGATGTATGTGTGTATGGAGGACTCTCCTGTCATGAATAACAGATGAGGATGCTGCAATCTGTTGCCAAGCAACCTACACAGGTGACAACTGTTTATAGTGATCAGAATGTTTGCACTGCTCATTAGTTCAGACCCTCCATGAAATTGAAATTACCTGTGCAGGTGTGCACAGTGCGTCATGCATCAGATGTCACAGTGATTGTGGAGGAATGTGAGATGAAGAGTCTTGTTCGAGAATGCAACGCATCGCTTGGTCCAGGAATCAAAACGATAACAATCGCACGTTTGTGAGCGCAACAGCTTAACCGTAAGGTCATAAACACACACATACATATATATATAGGCGCAGGAGTGGCTGTGTGGTAAGTAGCTTGTCTACCAACCACATGGTTCCGGGTTCAGTCCCACTGCGTGGCACCTTGGGCAAGTGTCTTCTACTATAGCCTCGGGCCGACCAAAGCCTTGTGAGTGGATTTGGTAGATGGAAACTGAAAGAAGCCCGTCGTATATATGTATGTATATATATGCATGTGTGTGTTTGTGTGTGTGTGTTTGTCCCCTACCATTGCTTGACAACGGATGCTGGTGTGTTTATGTCCCCGTTACTTAGCGGTTCGGCAAAAGAGAGCGATAGAATAAGTACTGGGCTTAGAAAAGAATAACTCCCGGGGTTGAGTTGCTCGATTAAAGGCGATGCTCCAGCATGGCCACAGTCAAATGACTGAAACAAGTAAAAGAGTATATATATATATATACACATATGATGGCTGTCTATTCGTTATACAAGCATGACCATCACTAACAAGTTTCAGCCATGCTTGCACAAAGGTTTGAAGTCAAGTACAGCTTGCAGAACACCACAATGACTCTCACTAGCGATACCAAGAAACCTATAGACAAGTGCAAGCTATCTGGCTCAGTGGAGCAGTAGGTCTTATATATGAATTGGCCTTTTCCTACAGGGGTGCCTTAACAAAGACCAGAGGTCACTCACTTGGACACCAGCTTCAGTATTTGTATGTCCCAGTACACATACACACACAAAATTTAACAAAAACACAACAGGAAAAATTTTTACAAAAACAACAGAATATTCGTAGCTAATTCCTCATCAGCCAACGTCCAAGATACTTACAATTTCTAACCTTTACACACACAAACATGTCCCAAAAGCCAATAAGAGAGTCTCTCTCATATGTACCACAGTATAGTTTGTTCTAAGATAACATCTACATTTAAGTGGGCATAAATAAAACCTCTCAGTAATATTCCTGCCACAGTCACTAATATATACATTCATAAATATATAGGCGCAGGAGTGGCTGTGTGGTAAGTAGCTTGCTAACCAACCACATGGTTCCGGGTTCAGTCCCACTGTGTGGCATCTTGGGTAAGTGTCTTCTGCTATAGCCCCGGGCCGACCAATGCCTTGTGAGTGGATTTGGTAGACGGAAACTGAAAGAAGCCTGTCGTATATATGTATATATATATATATATGTATGTGTGTGTGTGTTTGTGTGCCTGTGTTTGTCCCCCTAGCATTGCTTGACAACCGATGCTGGTGTGTTTACGTCCCCGTCACTTAGCGGTTCGGCAAAAGAGACCGATAGAATAAGTACTGGGCTTACAAAGAATAAGTCCCGGGGTCGATTTGCTCGACTAAAGGCGGTGCTCCAGCATGGCCGCAGTCAAATGACTGAAACAAGTAAAAGAGTAAAAGAGTATATACACATACGTTACGCCTATCACTTATACCTCTCACTTGTGCAACTACTGCCTTCATCTTTCAATTGCTTGGCTGTCAATGACACTAGGGAGAGAGGAAGCGGTGGATCTCTCTATCTCACAGCACCATACTTTCCAGCATAACTAGAGATATCTATGGAGCTTTCTGGTCTTCGCACCTCTCAAACATGCTACCCCCAACCACCACCTCTAATCCAGACCATCCTGGTTCTCTTGCCTGTTGCAAGGCGTATCTACCATAATTCCTCCTATTGTCCACCCTCCGTTGATATCTGTCATTCACTCCTGTCATTTAGCCACTTCTATTACCATCCATCACTCACATCTATCTCTTCTTCTATCAATCACACTCATTCATCCTATTCACAGTTTCTACCATCACTCTCGCATCACCAACATCAACCCAAGCAAACAAATGATTTATAGAATGGTAAAAGAAAGCAGGATGGCAGACTCATTAGCACATCGGACAAAATGCTTAGAGACTAATTTCTTCCAGCCTTATGATCTGAGTTCAAAATTACACCCAGGTTGATTTAGTTTTTCACCCTTTCAGGGTTGACAACATAAGTACCAGTCGAGTACTGGGGTATCGTCGATGTAATCAACTAGTGCCCTCCCTCAAAAATGCCTGGCCTTGTGAGTATTGTAGGAAGAATTTACAGAATGGTAGGGACTCTCATAGTTTCAGAGTTTATGGTTGTTCCACAATGAATCTACTCAGACTGTGAATGAATATCGTATAAAGAAACTGTTGAGAAGCCCATTGTGTATGCATATATATATATATGTGTGTGTATATATATATATATATATGTGTATATATATATGCATACACATATATATATATATATATTACTATTAGTAGCTCTTTAATACATATATTGTCACCTTTAAACAATAATATTTATCTCTTGCCAAATGGAGTACTTTTTTTGTTGAATTTTCTATGACGGATTAGTACATTATATACATACATATATATATCGTCATCATCATCATCTTTTAACTTCCACTGTCCATACTGGCATGGGTTGGATGGCTTGACCAGAGCTGCACCAGACTCCAGTCTGACTTGGTATAATTTCTACAGTTAGGAAGAGCATCCAGCCATAGAAACCACACCAAATCAGACTGGGGTCTAGTGCAGCCCCTCAGCTTACCAGCCCTGGTCAACCTGTCCAACCCATGCTAGCATGGACAACAGACATTAAATGATGATGATGATGATATATATATATACACATACATATTATGTGTGTGTGTGTGTATTTGTGTTTATACCCCACCATCGCTTGACTATCAATGTTAGTTTGTTTACATCCCTGTAATTTACCAGTTTCGCAAAAGGGACCAAAAGAATAACAACTACCAGGCTTTAAAAAACAGAAAACACTGGGGTTGATTTGTTCGACAAAACTCTTTGAGGTGGTGCCACAACACGGCCACAGAACAATGACTGAGAAACAAGTTTTAAAAAATTAATTAAAAGTAACAACAAAGCAGAACATTGAAGCTAGAAGACCTCAAAGTAAAGAGAAGAGACAAAAGTTACAGTTTGCAGATAAGAAGACAGGACCCCATTCATTGCCATAGAGAAAGTTTGAAAAGGTGCAGGGATGGCTGTGTGGTAAGAAGCTTGCTTCTCAACCACATGGTTCCGGGTTCAGTCCCACTGCATGGCACCTTGGGCAAGTGTCTTCTACTATAGGCTCAGGTCGACCAAAGCCTTGCGAGTGGATTTGGTAGATGGAAACTGAAAGAAACCCATCACAAAAGGTGATGGGGTGAACAGTTGTAGGGGTCAGAAGCGGGGGGGGGGAGAAAAAATACAATTAGTAGATCAAGAGTTAGTTAATCCATATGTTGAGAATGAGATGAAATTAAGAAATATACCAGAGAGGGGGGGAAGGCTTGTGGGCAAGACAAATTAGGCAAAGCA